>NC_067229.1:47516204-47811204 GCF_019924925.1 Ctenopharyngodon idella | reverse complement strand
TCTGTAACGGGAGATAGCTGTTTCGTTTTATGATCACCACCGTCACAACAGGTTTCAAGAGATTCTCCCTTGTAGACAGCAGGCTTGAATCTGTAAGCACTTTGATGACACAGGATGACATGAACTGAACATCACGGCACAATCTCCGATTACCCATCAATAATACATGTAACAAGACGGCAGCACGAATGCATTCAGTACATGATACAGCTAGCTGCTAGTCGCATTAGCACACCGCTCATGTGAGCAACCAGACGTGTTTACCTCCTTGTAAAAACAATGAAACACCTTTTGAATGCTTGGCTTCATTTCAAAGAAACGTTCAAGCAACTCTGCATAATTTCTCTCTTAGAAAGAATCTAAGAGTCGCTTCATTCTTTCACAATTTCAAGCGCCACACTGAGTGCCTGAACTGCCAGGGTTTGGCTTCTTCCATGTGGCAATGCATGTCAAACTGAGCGAGAGGACACAAAGTCTGCATAGTGGTGCCGTCTAGGACACTTTCGGCCTCGAGGGCCCCATTAACATGAAAGGGGCAGAGAACTCGCACAAACATGGCTGTGTAGAGTCGATGCAAAGCCCCGCCGTACAACAGACTGAACTGTTTTAGTTTATTCATCCAGCAAAGCACTTCAGGGCCTCTTTGTGAATATGTAAATTGAAAACGAGAAAAGCAATAGGCGAAAAAGGAGCTAAATGAAATGCAGAGAAAAACAGAAATCCAAAGCTTATGATGATATTTACACAAGTGAAGTCTGTGAACTCGGAAAACAATAAAGCCTCAAATGTAGTTTAAAAGAGGTTCATTGAACAACAAACATCTCAAAAATGAAGTGTGTTTATGATAGAGGGGTGATTAAATATTACAGATGGGTTAGGGTGGTTAACTAGTTGGCTAAAACTAGAGGGGTCATGACATGAGAAAATTAAATTTGCCTTGATCTTTGTACCATTAAAACATCCTGCAAGTTTCAGAGCTTAAAACATCCTCCTCATTATAAACAAAGCATTTATTTAACTTTTTTGAGTTCTGACAACTTATTAGGGTTTACAGTGAAGTAAATAACTCATTCGATTTGCAAGAAAAGTTCATTAGGGTCAATGACGTCATTTTTTGTCCAAAGACCTTAATAATAATAAAAAACAAAGATATGACACCCAAAGTATGTAAGGTAGTTCAACTAGATCTCTTTTATTGAATCCAAAAGGTTTTAATTATATTTTGCTATATATAAAGGTATTTTAAAGATTTTGAAATGTCGAAAGGTAATTCGGCCATTTCATTTGTGATTAAAACATTTTTAACAATGTAATAAATGTATATATTTTTTATTCTGGCATGATTTTATAACATCATATATCAACATTGTGCAAAATGGTATTAAAATTATGTGTAGAAGTCGTTGCTTTGTTATGAGAAAGAATGTCCGGAAAAATGAATTTCATTGATGTCATTCGGAGTAACCAATATAAAGGGACCATTTTGGATCAAGTCATGTGGTCAATATCATGTGACAGGATGTGACCTCATTCAGACACCTGCAAAGGACCACATGGTCGTGAAGCAAAGTAACTAAGTCTCTTTTAACTATCTGAAAAATTCATGTTTTCACTCGCTCATACACGTCCCGAAACATCAGGTCATTCGGTACAACCACTACAAAACATGGAAAATGTTGTAATATTTTTAGAAAACTGTACTAAATATAAAATGTTTGTCCTTTAGCTAGCTAGATTTAAATCTGCAGAAAGCACACACATTTTACTCTTTAAAATGCTAATAAAGGACTTCTCAGAAATGCTTTTAGCATGTTTTAGTCACTCTAAACCCTCTCCAACTAGTTGCATCTTTAAATTCATCCCCCGTCGCCGCTGCCGCCATCAAAGCGCTGCTTTGCTAACAAATTCATCACCTTCAACAAAATCTACAAAGACTTCATGGCAATCACCTGCTGTGAGCGCCGTTCCTGTTATAATGTATAAACCACAGGTCTCAACTGATAGTTTAGTGGAATAAATGCTATTTATATGACGAATGTCTTTTAGTTAACCATAGGGCAGTACAATTTTAGGCAAATAACAATAATAATAAAAAATAAATAAATAAATAATTCTTTGCAATTTTTCTAATAGAAATTACAATTGAGGTTTAAAATACGAAAAAAAAAAATATTCTAGGTTTCCTGTGCTTGTTTGTAGGGCTGCACAATTTGGTCAAAAGTTTGGTGATTATCTATATGGCTAATAATAATAATTAAAAAAATTATGTAAAAAAAAAAAATTACATAACTTCGAAATGAGAAATATTAATATTGTAATATTGCACTGTAAAAACTAATAATAATAATAAATATTAGTATTTCTTTTTTTAGTTTTTTTTTTTTTTTTTACATAACTGCAAAAATGTCATCATTATTGTTATTTTTATAATTATTATGTTGTATTTTATTTAAAATCCAATTTTTCAGTGAAATATTACAATAGTATTTTTTATTTTGTTTAATATTTTTATATAGAAGTAGAGGCAGTAGTGGTAAAAATTGTTTTTTATTTTATTTTATTTTATTTTATTATTTTTTTCATGGTCATGAAATGACCTTTCTGTAATAATAATATTATTATAATATTGTAAATATTAAATATTTATCAGTAAATATTAAATAATTATCAATAAATATTAAACAAAATGAGAAATATTACTATTGTAATAATGCACTGTAAAAACTAATAATAATATAATATTTTTTTTTTTTTTTTTTTTTTTACATAACTACAAAAATGTCATCATTATTATTTGTATTATTATTAATGTTGTATTTTATTACAATAGTATTTTTATAATATTTTTATTTAGTAGTAGAGGTAGTAGTAGTAAAAATAGTTTATTATTATTATTTATTTATTTATTTATTTATTTATTTATTTTCATGGTCATGACATGACCTTTCTGTAATAATAATATTATTATAAATATTAAATATTTATCAAATATTAAAAGAAAAATATTACTATTGTAATAATGCACTGTATTTAAGAAAAATAATACAATAATAATAATAATAATAATGTTTTTATACAGTACAACTGTAAGAAAAAAAACTGCAAAACTAATATTTATGTTTGTCTCTGGGATTTAATAATTGCACTAAGCCACGTTGCAATTTTAGTTTTATTTCGATTAATCCTGCAGCCCTAGTTTACCATCTGAAGGCCTGCGACTAACATCTACTGTATATATCGTCAGATCTGTGCCTGGTGAACTTTACCCTAAACCAGCCTAACTCTACATTGCTCTCTTAAGATAAAGTAGTCAACTTAGCGACTAGACAGTTTCTAAAATATGTTTTGCACATCCCCATTCGATATGACCTGAATTTAAATGTAGATCTCTGGAGATTTGAGGCCGTGTGTTTTTAATGCAGTGTATGTCATACTTGTGTGTCATTAACGCGGAGCCCACTTTTCAACGCTCTTCCCTGAGGAGAAGATTACGGTGTGGTCTGAATATTGCTTTATAAAAACAGGGTGCCAGAGACGTCAAGAGAAGCTCAAGCTGCAGTGCAACATGGGAAAATGGTCCTTTGGCATCCAGAGCGGAGAAGAAAAGGTCTAAAGATCTTCCCAGACCCACAACAATGATTCAAGACTTTGCATAAGGCATTTTGAATTCAAAACACAAGACATGTTCGTTCTGTCTACGGCAATACTGTGATCTGAATGGAATTTCCTTCATATAAAAGACCAGACAACTTCTAAAATTTCACAACATGATGATTGTTGATTGAAGCCTTGTAGCAGAAATCACTAGACTGGCTAGCATTTATAAAAACCCACACACTGCAGTGATTTTACCATGATTCAGGAGGTTTTTAAACACTAAGAACTCACTTTAACAGCTATAAAATAACTTCTATAACACTACTCTGAAATATAGCTAAAGATGTATATCTATATATTTCCAAATACTGTATATATCAATATTTGGTCAAACTTTACAACAAGGTTCAATTTCTTACATTAGTTAACACGAACTAACAATGACAAACACGTCTAAAGCATTTATTAATCTTAGTTAAGTCAAGTGCAGGTCTATTAGTTTGCATTTACACTCCAAGACTTAATGCACAGATCTACTTTGACATACGGTATCAGACTTTTAAGTGAGTCTACTGAACGAAAACTCCATTTTGAGTGCCATTGATCGGATGCATCACTGACTAACTTAAACAAATATGATTGGTCATTGCGTTTGGTGCTCAAAATACATGTCTGTGATTGGCTACAATGCTGTTAAACATTATGTAAATAGAAACCTTCACAGAGCGCCCGCACATTACACACTCAAGTGTGACTCGCACATCCTGAAAAGTGAAGCCAAAACATTTTGATCGCTCCCCTGGTGGCAGGCTGAAGTATAGGTCATAAACCCTGGCCTCTCAATGTAATCGAATGGGACGCAAACCAAACTAAAAAAAAATCAATTACACTTCAAATAAATTTTTTCCAAAGATGGCTTCTGTCATTTTAAGCAGCTCTTATCACGCAGACATATGTTCAAGTGTCTGTTTTTCAGTAAATTTGGTTTTAGTTAGATAAAACGGGGTGTAACATCATGATTGACAGCTGTGTTTGCGATTGAGTGTGGGCGGGAACTTAATACCGCGGCTCCACCTCCAGGATCACTACTGCGCAGACTCGGGCTCCGAATTACGTAATCGGAGCATGATGTCAACAGTAGGGGTGTGACGAGATCTTGTGCCGCAAGATTAAAATGTGACGAGATTTCTCGTCAAGGTGAAAAGCTGTCTTGTGATATTGCCATGAGTGAGTGAGAGGGTGAAATTAGGATAGAATATGCCACCGCTACGTTTACATTACGCCTCCACTGTCGTTTTGCTTTTTATAGAAATAAGAACCATTTAATTCAGTTGAATAACGGTTGCTTCAATCCCATCCAGCTCATCCAACAACACGAGCTGCAGTCGTACATAGTGCTGCAGGAATCAGAGTTCACTGATCACATGATGAAAGTAAGTGACAAGATGACTGACAAGACCATGGCGGAGGATTCGTTGCACAACAGAGCCTAAAAGCGTCTGACAAATGTCTTATCTTGTAGAATTTGCACTCAGCACCACCGTTCCCTATTCACAGAGTACAGGTGATTGAGAAATCGAAAGCGAAAGTAAAACGCGAGCACTTTTTCAATACCCCGCAATTTGAAAGCGGCTCCCTGATGCATGCAAATATCTCCCAATATGAAATGTATACTTACACTGGGCTGTGTAGTTGTAACCATCTCTCAGCTCTGTATAATGCTTAAAGAAAAATTGGGTCTCTATTTGCACTTTGAATATTGAGTATTTTGATTATGGTTATTGTTTGCACTTAATAAGAATAAGAGAAAACTGTTTAGTTTATATTTATACTGTTTTTATTTCTATGATCAATTTGTGGAAAGGAGTTCAGTTAGGAGGTCAAAAGTTGTAGAAGCTCATAAATCATGTACAGTAAGGTCTGAAGAGACTCGTATGAAATCATACAGGAGAGAAGCCAGTCAGTTTGTGGCAAAACCTTTTACAGTGTTTGAGTATTGTTTTTTAGTGCTTGTTTTGTCTTGTGAGCTAACTGTCTCGTCACACCCCTAGTCAGCAGCCATTTCTTCTACTACAACAACTTAAGATGTATATCTTAAGTCATTTTTGTGGAAGTGGAGACACGTCTTCCATCATTTTTACAGTCCTTTTACAGTCTGCTGTTCCAAAAACAAATGCTCATGCTACATGTGTGAAGCATCTTTGTTTGGATTGTGATTAAAACGCAGTGGTTGCCTTTAATTTCAAATGACTACATATATTTTTTGTTAGAGCAAATAAACAAAAAAAAAAAAAAAAAAAAAATGCAGATGGATCGTCCCATTTGCTTGTAAAAAACAAATCGGCAATCAGAAACAGCCATGAAAAATCACGATCGGTGCATCCCTAATGCACGGAATTCTTTGAAAGCAAGGGGAGTGAAATTGGCTTACTGTCTTTATAAGCAAAACTTTTAACATTATCACATTATACACAGTATTCCCTAATATTATATGATATTGTGATAATATATCGCTGATATTAGATGTATCGCCCAGCCAGCCTCTGAACTAGCATTGCATGACCTCTTTATCAAAGCATCCTTACAACAAGATCCATCAGAGCTTAAATACAAGTGAGCGGCGTCATCCCGCTGTGCATTGATCTTAAAATTGCAAGTCACTGCATGCTTCGAATTTGCATTCATACGCCAGTTCATGCATAATCCCTCAGTCTGCGTTTAAACAACACGGTCCACGGCGTCTGTCTTTGATCAGAGCGAGGCCTGCGAACAGAAAGGACAGAATCAGATTTAAGAAATAAAGACAGACAGGGTGAATCTGCATGAATTATCACCCCTTTGAAGTCGCAACGGCCCCCCGGTGAAACAGCCAGGTGTGAGACTTTCCGCAGTTTTCGCGTACCTGCAGGTTTGAGAGCTCGAAAACTACAGCCTAGCAACCAAGCAGAATGAAACAGCGGCTGGGAGTTTTTTAATAAAAGGGATAACACGCAGGGAATGCGGGGAAAAAATGAGTCTAGACGTCCTCTCAGAAAACCGCTTTCAGCCCGAAACGCTCGATCTAAATGACAAAGAGATAAAAAAGCGCACCAACTGCCATTTAAAAGGATGAAGACTAAAAACAGAGCTGAGCGACTGCAAGGCCTTTCAGTGTGTTTTTGTGTCGCTGGCGCACATGTTTGGATGCACAGCGCCGCTCCCACAGTTTTCTCCTTCCCATGGGCCCTCTAAAGGGGCAAAACGCGGCTGTTGTGCCAACATGGACATCTATGCGAGGCTGGGAAGAGGAGGCGGGGCGGTCAGTGAGCGCTGACAGAAGTAAATAGCCTTCTCAGAGCGGCCACTGTTATTGAGCCTTAATTAAAGCCGACCTCAGCTCGTGACCCCGCCGAGACGAAACAGCAGGACTATTGCTATGACCCTGCCCTGCACGTCACCTCCATGCATCTTCACTCCGCTGCACTGCGGTACGGCATGCCATTAGGATACAAAGCACTCAGGTAATAAGGCTGGGCAATATATGAAATATACAGTAGAGGCCAAAAGTGATGTCCAGAGGGGATATTTGTTTTTTATGACCCTACAAGTTCAATTAAACCATTAAAATATATGAGGGAAGAACAAAACACTAAACTTGGTTAAGGTATTTATCTGACAAAACTAAAAAGGCAAACTACAGCTACAGGTTTAATTTTACTATGCAAAACAAAAGCACAGAAAAACAAAAAAGCTCACATTGACTAAAACATAATCAGTTCTTAATATTTCGTTGGTTCTCCAAAAATTATGTTGCACAATTTATCATGTTTCATTGCATTATTATCACAAAAAAAAACAATCGACTCCAAGCACAACTGCACAATATGCTTACAAAATCTTTAACTCATTTTTAATAATATTTGAATAAAGGGTGAAGTTGTCAATTTTCATAGGCTGGACATAATTTGTCCGTATTTTAACATACTTTCAACATTAATTTGTTACTGATACAAAATTAACCCACATTTTAAGTGTTTTTATTTGGCCAGTGTTTCCTAAAGATTTCACCAATAGGCCATTTTGATTCATTGCCACGAATCATTTCTTTCGAACCATTTGTTTCAATGAACGAGTCATTCGCTTCATCACTCACATGTTCATTTGGTAATTTGCATGCCTTGAAATGTTCAAGTAAACAATATATGCAGGAAACTATTCATTACTAACTACTGTTAAATTGCTGCATAGTAGGCTAAATAACTCATTTAAAAAGAATGAATTATCCTTGTAGACGTTTAATAAATAACTGTGTGGAAAAAATGGCTTGATTAATTTAAAATTACACTGTACTCTTTAAAATGTCAAAAAAGGACACTAGGTGCTATATTCACTGAAGATTAAAAAGATAAAATGTTATATATACACGCAAGTAAAATTATATATATAGTATTTTGTATAGTAGTTTAATAATAAAATATAATATTATATATATATATTAGGGGTGTAACGGTACATGTATTCGTCCCGAACCGTACGGTCAGTCACAGGCGATTCACACTCCAATCCAGAAGGATGCAACGCTATTTGCTAACTGCTACAACAGGAAAAAGTGCAGAAAGAAAAGAACAGATGATCTGCATAGATATGTTTACGTTTACTCTCTCAATCAGTGTTTCAACCGAGGAAAGACATCAATAAAACAGCTTGAGAATAACGTAGCATTACATTTACCTCAGGCAAGTCATTCAGTGTCTACAGCATTTAATTCACTAGAGAAATGAACTCTAGTGGAGCATTTATCCTTAACAAAATGTTAATTATAATTGAATTTATTTAAAAGAGAGAGACAATTTGTTTACTAAACCACTGTTTAATAAAAAAAAGAAGAAAAAAGAAGCAATTTGATGTTTATTTTTATCCCCCCTGCTGTACCGAACCCATACCGAACCATGACATACTGAGGTATGTACCGATCCGTTATGTTTGTGTATCATTACACACCTAATTTTATATATATATATATATATATATATATATATATATATATTATATATTAGTTATATATGTATTAATTTACAAGTCTGAAAAATATGAATATAGTGTTCTTATAGTCATACCGCCAAACTCTGCCACCATGTCATCTTATCATAAGAGTTAAACTCAAAAACATACTGAATCTGCATCTCCGCAAGCACAAACACTTCAAACGACGCATAAATACAGATAAAAACACTGATGTCTCAAGTCTTTCAGCGTCCTCGAGTTCTGGCAGGAGAATGCTGATGAAGCGACACTCGTCTGCATTCATTTGCCTTCTCTTCACATTCATCACTCGCCGTGGCCTCTCAGAAAGGGTTGAGAGGTGTCTGAGTGTGTGACGAAGAGGAAAAACATCAACAGCTTTCAATCAACACAAGGACTTACAACCAGTTTATCATTCTTGCATGGCTGTCGGGTATGAAGTACTGGCTCATTGAACAAGTTTCCCCACAAAAAGGCCATTTTAATGTCTACCATGTCTCTTTTCCTTACAGATATGAGAGATTCGGAGCTGTAAACACAAGTCCAGATTACAGATTACAGAAACAAACACTTGAAAACGTCTGAACGTCCTTCATTAGATCAAGTGGCTGTAGCTGTGCACAAACACGGCAAGATCTTTTATTAGTTGTCTTCATTTTTTTCTCAATGACTTAATCAATTGGTGCCGCAATACATTTTACTTTCAATTCCAACTCTAGATCTGTTGTTTCAAACCAAACAAATGTTAATTTCTTTCTTGTAAAGTGTTTGTGCATCTCACTTTAAAATATATGACGCATGCTTCGACATTTTATATATAACGCAGTGGCTTTCAGATGATTTTAAATGTCTGAAGTGTCCAAATATGTGTATTCGAACACTGAAAAAAATGTTTAAATTCTCTTTAATATCTATATTGTTTAACCTAGACAGCAATGAGATTAAATAGAGTGCAAATGATGATTGTATGTATCAGATTTCTCTTCTCTAGGGTTTCAACAGGGTCTTAAACTGTTCTCAGATTTACTAATATGCCAAATTCTGCTATCAAAAGTCAGAGATCTCAATTTGACCTATAAAACATTTCTCAACAAATTCTTCCAAGACTATATTACAGAGACAAAGTTTTACAATTCATACTGCACCATTTATACTACATCAGTCATTGCTCAAATCATGTGTCTGGCTGAGGAGAGATGTGCTGTTATGTTTTCATCATGTTATCAGACTTTGGTTTTTGCATGGAATATACAAAAACTGACTATAAAATTGCATACACTAAATGTTTGGGGTCGGTAAGAGCTTTAAATGTTTTTAAAAGAAGTCTCTTCTGCTCATTAAGGCTTCATTTATTTGTCCAAAAATACAATAAAAGCAGTAATATTGTGAAATATTATAACAATTTAAAATAACTGTTTTCTATGGAAGCTTGTTTTCGCCATGAAATAAAAAGGTAATTGCGACTTTTTATTTTACAATTCTGACATTTTTCTTCTCAGAATTGCGAGATATAAAGTCAGCATTGTGATATAAAGTCAGAATTGTGTGAGATAAAGTCAGAATTGTGTGAGATAAAGTCAGAATTGAGATATAAAGTCAGAATTCTGTGATATAAAGTCAGAATTGTGTGATATAAAGTCAGAATTGAGAGAATTGTGGGATATAAAGTCAGAATTGTGTGATATAAAGTCAGAATTGTGTGATATAAAGTCAGAATTGAGAGAATTGCGAGTTATGAAGTCAGAATTGTGGGATATAAAGTCAGAATTGTGTGATATAAAGTCAGAATTCTATGTTATAAAGTCAGAATTGCGTGATATAGTCAGAATTGTGTGTTATAAAGTCAGAATTGCGTGATATAAAGTCAGAATTGCGAGTTATGAAGTCAGAATTGCGAGTTATGAAGTCAGAATTGCGAGTTATGAAGTCAGAATTGTGTGATATAAAGTCAGAATTGAGAGAATTGTGTGATATAAAGTCAGAATTGAGAGAATTGTGTGATATAAAGTCAGAATTGTGTGATATAAAGTCAGAATTGAGAGAATTGTGTGATATAAAGTCAGAATTGAGAGAATTGTGTGATATAAAGTCAGAATTGTGTGATATAAAGTCAGAATTGAGAGAATTGTGTGTTATAAAGTCAGAATTGAGAGAATTGTGTGTTATAAAGTCAGAATTGCGTGATATAAAGTCAGAATTGTGTGATATAAAGTCAGAATTGAGAGAATTGTGTGATATAAAGTCAGAATTGTGTGATATAAAGTCAGAATTGAGAGAATTGTGTGTTATAAAGTCAGAATTGCGTGATATAAAGTCAGAATTGCGAGTTATGAAGTCAGAATTGCGAGTTATGAAGTCAGAATTGCGAGTTATGAAGTCAGAATTGTGTGATATAAAGTCAGAATTGCGTGATATAAAGTCAGAATTGCGAGTTATGAAGTCAGAATTGCGAGTTATGAAGTCAGAATTGCGAGTTATGAAGTCAGAATTGTGTGATATAAAGTCAGAATTGCGAGTTATGAAGTCAGAATTGCGAGTTATGAAGTCAGAATTGCGAGTTATGAAGTCAGAATTGTGTGTTATAAAGTCAGAATTGCGTGATATAAAGTCAGAATTGCGAGTTATGAAGTCAGAATTGCGAGTTATGAAGTCAGAATTGCGAGTTATGAAGTCAGAATTGTGTGATATAAAGTCAGAATTGAGAGAACTGTGTGATATAAAGTCAGAATTGCGAGTTATGAAGTTAGAATTGTAAGAAATAAACTGACTTTCAAAAAATTCTGACTTTTGTCGCAATTACCTTTTTTAATTTTTTATTTAGTGGCAGAAACAAGCTTCCATAGTTTTCTATTTGAATATATGTTAAGATGTAATTTATTCCTGTGATCAAAGCTGAATTTTCAGCATCATTACTCCAGTCTTCAGTGTCACATGATCCTTCAGAAATCATTCTAATATGATGATTTGCTGCTCAAGAAACATTTCTGATTATTATCAATGTTGAAAACAGTTCATATTTTTGTGGAAACCTTAATACATTTTTTTTTTTTTCAGGATTCTTTGATGAATAGAAAGCTCAAAAGAACAGCATTTATTTGAAATATAAAAATATACCTATAAAAATATTTCTATTTCAGTCAATTTCTCTTTAGATTTTTTTAAGAAACATCTAAGACAAAGTTTATAATCCATTAAGTCCCTGAACTATGAAACTACAAGAAATATTTATTTTTCTTTTAGGAAAAGTCATAACTTCATATTTGGTGTGTTTATTTGTGTTTTTATGAGACTTTTTGGCAGAAGCGTTCCGCATATGAGTAACAGGGCGAAACTGCAGCGTTTCAGGCCCGTAAAGTCGACTTTTGCTGTTATTGTCCTCGCAGCACAAGTTTGCTGGAGAATTCGTTCAGGATTTCCACAACAAAACAGCAGCTCGGCCCCACACCCACTACTTCCTCCTATTCTGTTCCAAAAGGAAGCACGGCCTCTCCGACACCGTCTGCTCGTTCCCACAGAACTTCCTCGGCTAGATCTCGGAGCGCGGCACTTGTGGCGCTGGTTAGTTCGAACACTCTCCCTTGTCTCTCAGAGGAGCCCGCTGCTCATAAAGAAAACAATTTCACACATTTTGGTTCAGTAAAATGGAACCCATGTTTCTGCCCTTTTCTTGGTGCCAAACGAGAAAGTCCCGCCTTTCTGGCTCCGTGCAGCAAATTAAAAGTCAGAGAGCAGAAGACGGGCAGCTGTGCATGCCGAGGTTAACGTTCCTCGCTGGGTTTGGGTTTTGCCACATGTGCTTTGGGCCGGGGAGGAGAGGATTTTGTGTGGTCAGAGTGAGACCAAACCAAAGTACCACTCAAGTCTGAGCAAAACGCTTTACTCTCGGAGCGTTCAGGCTTCCACAGTTTATGAATGAGAAAAGGATATTTCAATATCCTCAGTTCCTATTAAAGCCAACATGTTTGTGTGATTATACAAAATACTTATGACTAGAGCTGTTAGGATTGCACACATATGTGTGGGCCGCCCAGCTTAACAAAGTCATATAATACAAATACGCTCGCCAACATTTTTCTAGCAACTTATAATACACTAAATGTTGCAGTACCAACTTAAGAACAAAGTTCATCAGAAATGAGCAGAATGAGCTTACTGAACCTGCAACGTTTGTATTAGCAGCACAGAACCCTAACCATTGAGCTACAAACATCCAATACCTGTGTGAGACTGTATGCTTGTAGCTGTGAGAGTGCATATACATTAGTAGAAAAGCCTGTGAAATAGTGTTGTTTGTTAGCAAGTTCATCACAGCGAGCCCTTTACCCGTTGCCAAGAGCAGACGAGCTCCTGCCGCAAGGCCACTACTGTGATCATTTTTCAGACGCTGACTTTGCCGTGATGTTCTGCTGTGAGAGCCAGTTAACATCACAGCTGAGAAATGTTAAGCAAAGAGGCGATTTGGCAAAATCTCAAGCTCTCCGCTTGCTGTACCTGCAATGAATGCTAAAGAAACAAACAAACAAACAAACAAAGCATGGACGATAGCGATGATCTCTGCTCCTCTGAGCTGAGGAACAAAACGGTTCAATGCAAAAAATGAATTGTACTTATTATTTTTGTCTTGTTTTCCAGTACAAATATCTAAACATTCTTAAATCAAGATACATTTACATGAGACGTCTGAAAAATTAAGTGAGTGACTTTAATCAAAGGGAAAGCAAGATTATTTTTCTGACCTCACTGGCAGATATTTTGTCTTGTTTTAAGCAAAAATTAAAGTCAAAATAAGAAAGCAAGACTTAATATCTTATTTAAGTTTGCTTCTTGATTTAAAGTCAGCATGAAACGGAAATTGCAATAGTGTTTTCTTCCCTATTGTATCATATCTGAGTGAAACGGCTTCTCAAACAAGAACAAATGTAGGGCGGGGCTTGATTCTGTCCATGGGGAATTGATTGGATGGTTGTGGTTTGCTACTGGTGGATCTCATGTGAGTGACAGGTTGCCCCGCCCTCGTTATCAGAGAAGAGTTGATGCAAGAGGGAAGGGAAGTTATTTTGATTCAAGATTACGAAGCACATGAATAGAAAAAAATAATGATGTGCACAGATATCATTTATAGGGAGCCCCGCACATGACATGCAGGGAAAAAAAAGTAAATTGTGTGCACAATTTACTATTTCGTTCCCTCAAATTGCTAAATTGCGCGCACTATTTCCTATTTCGTTCCTTCGATTCACTAAATCATGCGCACTAATAGCTATTTTGTTCCCTCGATTTGCTAAATCGTGCGCACTATTTACTAATTCGTTCCCTCGATCTGCTAAATTGCGTGCACTATTTACTTTTTTGTTCCCTCGATTAGCTAAATCACGTGCAAGATTTATAAATCGAGGGAACAAATGAGTAAATTGTGCGCACTATTTAGCAAATCGAGGGAACGAAATCGTAAATACTATTACCTACTATTTTTTTCCTGCATGTCATGTGTTGGACTCCATACATTTATAATAAATGCTGCAGTATTCCATGAAAAAAAAAAAATTGGAATTTCATGGTGACTTAAAGAATGTTTAGACGTCTGTACTGGAAAACAAGACAAAAGTTCTCAGTAAGAAAATAGAATAACAGTGTATAAAGCACATGACGACTGAAGAACAACTGCAGAAGCCGAGGGATGTTTCCACCTATAGCCTGGAACAAATGATATGCAGCCCCGCCCACAAACTTACCTTCGGCCATTTAGGGTTAAGGAGGCGGGCTTTGACTGCGTCGTCCAGGGCGGTCTGGTACTGGCCCAGTTTGAGGTGGGCAGCCGAGCGGTTGCTGTAAAGGATGCAGTTCTGTGGGTCGGCACGCAGAGCCTCGCCGTACAACTTCACAGCGGTCTGGAAGTCTCCCAGCTGGCAGGCCTCGTTGCTTTGCCGCACCTTCTCCATGAACTCTGCCTTGCTAAGGCCCGGGCCCTCGGCTGCAGCGTGAACGGCCCTGCCCAGCGCTCGCGGTCCAAACAGACCAAACTGACCAGGAAGAACACACATGAGAGAGCGATGCATTAGTGGATTCAGTGGATTCATTAGTGGATCAGCTTTTAAAAAAATAATAAAAAATATTATTATATGCAGTAAGAAGACTTTAAATGCCAATTTCAAATATTTAAAAATCCCGAAAAAAGTAGCATGTTTGTTTTCTATAAAAATATGAAGCAGCACAACTGTTTTCAACATTGATAAGAAATATTTCTTCAAATCATCATATTAGAATGATTTCTGAAGTATCATGTGACACTGAAGACTGGAGTAATTTGAAAAATTCAGCTTTGATCACTGGAATAAATTACAGTTTAACATATATTCACATAGAAAACAGTTATTTGAAACTGTAAAAATATTTCACAATTTTACTGTTTTTATTGTTTTTTTGTTTTTTTTATCAAATAAAAGAGGCACTGGTGAGCAAAACCGACTTTAAAAAAAAATTGCCACCACCAAAACTTGGTATTGTACCAAATACTCACAAAATACTGAAACTAAACTTCAAAAATGGATTCATAAATTGTCATGATGAAGACGACATCACACACATTAACATATGATGCCCATATTTACCTATTCTTCATTCAGCAACTTGACCCGCCCATGAACAACATTTAGCCAATCATAACAGGAGTTATTTGCATAAATCCTTAAAGGTAAAGCAGCAAAAACTACGTGTTCGAGTAAGAGTGATAAACTGCTTTTGGTGCATCTTGACTGACATTATAAGTGGACTTGAGTGGGAAAAAAACAAAACATGACCCATTTAATTAAAAATGATGCTGACTCATGTTCAGTTCAGTTGTGTTTAACATGTAGCAAAGCAGATTTGTACGGTTTTAGGATTATATTGGCAGGGTCAAACACAAAGCAATCGCAGAAGAAACCTTTCTTCTTAATCTCTTGAAAAAACACAAAGCTCAAAAGAACAACCCTTCTGAGAGGCTCTAAGAACAGAATGTCACAACAGCAAACACTATAGATCACAAATACTACAGATCAGAATATATTTACTCATTATATATTGCTAATTAGCTGATATGGTCGCCACAATGGTGAAGATTACATGTGCAAGAGAGACACCTCGGTTAGGTGAGCACAGCAAACCACACTGATAAATGTCTAATTCAAATAACTGAAGAAGAAATTGATGGAAAAGGGGTCAAAATGGTTCATGACATTCATTTATTGAGCTGAAGCTATTTATTATTTCAAAATAATATCATATATTCAGTTATATTGTGTCTGCACACAATGCTAGCATCAGGCCGTGCTCATTGTTTTGGCTGTGAGGTCGATTCCTCGGGGAGACACACACCAGTGGCTCCTGCTGACTTTAGAGAATGCAGGAAATTTATGACTAGCCACCTAAGAGCTTCACATCTGGAGAATTCCCAAAAGCGACAGGGAAAAACAGGGAGGGGATGGAGATGGAGAGAAAAGGCAAGAGAGAAAGTAAAACGGCAGGCGAAGAAAGCCACTCCAGCCTGTAATCTCACACACAGGCCACACCCCTCCTCCCTTCTGCAGGAATTCTGGGATAGCACAGCGGGATAATTACTTCCAGAGAGGCCAAAAGGAAGAGCTGGAGCACTAGAACGACAGCATGAGTGAAGGAGAGGAACGAAAATGGACAGGAAGACACACAGCGCATCAGTGGGAAAGAAACCGAAGGCAAAAAGAAGCAGGGAGATGTGAGAGAAGCTGAATTTTGTACAAAGTTACAACATTAAGAAGCAAAACAGCTGAACGACAGAGAGAAATACAGAGAAACAAATCACTCCAAAGGCAGTTATTCTCTATATCAGTGTCACTGTTTCTGAACTCCCTTAAACGCCTCCATTGTAGTCTTGAGTTTTCTTTCGGGAACGAACACGTCACAATATTTCTCATTTAAATAATTCATACACAGAATAAAGGGGCGGGGCCTGGTTGAGTTAGTTAGTAGTGTGTTGAAACTGGCAGTTATAGTAAGGGGCGGGACATTTCACAAACACGCTTGAAGCACTTGACCAATCACAACGCATTGCTCCAGCCGACCAATCAGAGCACATTGTGCTTTTCAGAAGGAGGGGCTTCATAGAGACAGGAACTAAACAGAGCGTTACTGACAGACTGGGAAGAGAGGAGCTGCAACAATGGAGAATATGAGGAAAATAATGAACATTCAAGCATGAAAACCTGTTCTAGTAGAGCCCAAAAACAACATCAAGAAGACTTTGAAAAAGGGCATAATAGGTCCTCTTTAAAGGCATCATTTACATGCCTATGTAATAAGTAGGCAAACACATTATGCTTGCTTTAAAATACCTTCTTTTAGCCAAATCTAAGGCAATATCAGCATCTATCCTTCAGACAATTTCAATCCCATTATACCCTGCAATTAAGTTCAATGAAAACATGAATCAAGTTGTGTGGGACACATTATGAAGTGATCTTTACCTGTGGACAATAAAATAGCCTTACAATAATCCATAACACCTTAGAAATGGCCACCTTGTGTAGAGTCGTCTGCCGGAAGATAGTTATTTTAGTTTATAAAGTTGTAAATATGGATATTTTTCTTACAAAAACCAAGAAGGCCTTTATTAATCCATATTATTGCTTTAAAATAGTCACATAATGACACCACAACCCAGAAAAACCTTTAACATTAAATACATTTTTATTTTCACTATGATTGTCATTTTGAACATTTAGTTCCCTGGTGTGGTTTGAACATGTCCAATTGTTTTGAAGCTTCAGGAAAGTCTGGCAAAATCTACATCCACCCCATCCAGGGCTAGACACAGATAACAGTGTTAGGCGTATTTATGTTGGCCGCTGTCTATATGGGCAGATAATGACAGCCTTGGTGGAGGTAATTCTGAACAGACAAATCTGGCCGCACCAGCGCAGAGATGGAGCCGGTGGTCATCTTCATCTTCAGCTGAGACAACAGACCTCACAATGTTGATCAGCACGAGAACACGTAACATATGGAACACATGTACAACTCCAACTTCATTCAACAGGCCAAAAATAACAGCTGTAAACTGACCACACACATAATAATGGACATGCTGAATGTAGTCATGCTCCAGTCCTCAGTGATCTCTGGACACGGACTAATTCCATTAGTGTCTTGAGTGATTTGATTGATTATCTTCAAGTCGAAATGGTCAGAGAACATCAAGACGACACTAAATCTGAGCTCATGTTGGTCACAACCCAAACCAGAAATGTCAAATAAGGATCTTGAAGGTCCATTCTTCATGAATGCTTCATTATTGAGTGAACTTTTTTTTTCAAATAAAAGAGTTAAGCTGCAAAAATGTCTTATTTTAAACTTTCTGACATAAAACGAAACCACATGACCTCCCACATTTACACATCAAGGATGCTTATTTGGTGTTCAGAAATTTGAACTACTCAGATATTAAGTAAGAAGATAAATGTAGATGTTTAATAAAGTTTACACTAGTATTCAAAACTTTGGGGTCAGTAAGATTTTTTTGTGTTTCTGAAAGAAGTCTCTTCTGTTCACCAAGGCTGATCAGCAATACAGAAAAAATACTATTGTAAAATAACTTTTCTATGTGTATATATGTTCGAATGTAATTTACTTCTGTGATCAAAGCTGAATTTTCAGCATCATTACTCCAATCTTCAGTGTCACACGATCCTTCAGAAATCATTCTAATATGATGATTTGCTGCTCAAGAAACATTTTTGATTATCATCAATGTTGAAATCAGTTCATATTTCTGTGGAAACTGTGGTACATTTTTTTCAGGATTCTTTTATGAATAGAAAGTTCAAAAGAACAGCATTTATTTGAAATAGAAATCTTTTGTAACATTATAAATGTCTTTCTTGTCACGTTAATGTAAATATAATCATCCTTGTTGAATAATAGTATTCATTTCTATATATAAAAAAAAAAAAAAAAAATAATCAATGATCCTAAACTTTAGAATGGTATAAGAAAAGGTTCTAAACAGAACATTAAAGGGTTCTGCAGGAACTTCATATATAGAACCTTTTAGGGGTTCCATTGTGGGATCATTCTATATAAATTTAGTTTTAATTAAAAAAAGTAATCTTAATTTTATGAATTAAATACTTCATCACTAAAAAAACTGAAATAACCTGTTAAAGGGGACCTATAATGCCCCTTTTCACAAGATGTTATATAAGTCTCTGGTGTCCCCAGAATGTGTCTGTGAAGTTTCAGCTCAAAATACCCCACAGATCATTTATTATAGCTTGTCAGATTTGCCCCTATTTGGGTGTGAGCAAAAACATGCCGTTTTTGTGTGTGTCCCTTTAACTGCAAATGAGCTGCTGCTCCCGTCCCCCTTTCCAGAAGAGGGCGGAGCTTTAACAGCTCGTGCTTCGGTTGCTCAACAACAACAAAGCTGGAGAATCTCACGCAGCCAAAATGAGGATTGTCAGTAACGGTGTTCAGCCTTATATTGTTCAAACCGGAGTCGACACTGATGGAGAGACTCAGGAAGAAGTTACAACTTTTAGAATGCATCTGGACGTTTCTGAATGGTTAGTGGATAAATTTATGTAGTTGCTGTGGAGTTGATTCAACTCATCCACTAGCATGTGCCGTCATGTTAAACTTTTGTGCAAATCCAGTGTTGAATTGACCCTCATTTGTGAAGCAGTCCGGCGTAAAATGACGGCATGTCAACAACACTCTACTACAACAACTCTTCCTCTTCTCTAAAGTAGCCCAACATGGCCTCATCCCCTTTGTTTTGCGTGTTCTCAGGGGGCGGGGTTTATGTAAATTTTAGGGTTAGTGATGTCACTAACCCAGGAAGAAGCTCGTTGTAGTTCCTACCAGCCTTTGTTGTAGTCCTTAAAAAGTGATTTCTGTAAAAGAAAATATCTCCCTTTGCATTGAACTTTGACTGTCGTAACTTTGCAGATGTTGTTTATGCTCAAACAGCAACATTACACACTAACTAAAGTTAAAAAAGTGAAATCATAATCAATCACCCCTTTAAACATGACAGTCTTTTTTGGCATAAAACGTTCTTTAAAATCGAGTCAAGAACCCAAAGGTTCTATATAGAACCCCATTGAACCTTTTTTCCTAACAGTGTAGTGTAAGGCGTCTTGCACAAGCTGAGCAAATGCTTTAGAAATGACTGGGAATGCTAAGTGCTTTCTCCAGCTTTCTCCAGGTATTACAGACCTCTTTGAAATAATCTCTAGCAAAACAGAACAATAATGCAGCATCATTAACAATGATCCTCTGGCCCTATAATGATCAATAATCTAAATCTGCCCACTGACTGTTTATGCACCATCATAAACACAGGTGCAATGGACATGAGGGACAATGCTAGGCGATGCCATGCTGTGTGTTTGTTATTAAAAGCACAGGGTCGGCCAGAGGACGCCGGATTGTCCAAGCGTGGTGTAAAATTGATTTGGGTAAAACATATAAAGGTTGTTTTCCCCTCCTGCCGTGTTCTTCCTGTCTGATCACTGCTCACAGCTGAGCGGATGCTTAAACTCAAACTACTAGACTAACAACACTAGAGGCTAGATCAGCATGCAAACAAAGCCTTTTAACCTGACTAGAGCCAACATGTGTTTTAATTTTTTTATTTATTCTTTTGATTTTGGAGTAAAACGTGACCTGTTGTGGTGAGATTGACCCAATAGTTTGACACACCAAACAAAGTTGATCCCTGTGTCTCGCTGCTTCCTCGTCTGTCTGCCCGCTCCTGATCCAACCCTCCGTCTCAAGCAGGTCAGGGGGCTGAGGCACATTCCTGGGAAAATGAAAACAAGCCTCTCCTCTGGCAGGCATCAGGCAGCCGGTGGAGAAGTTGATGCCCGCTCAGAAGGGCCCGCGGGGCGTTGACTCGACTTTACACTATCTGCCTGTCCAACAGCTGTCTTCAGCCTTCTCCTCAGCCCAAAACATTTCCAAACATCTGAACATCTCACGAACATCTAAAGACTGACCCCATAACACTGTTTATACAGTCAAACACAGTAGTGCCAAATGCAGCATATGCTGTGCTATGGACACTGGCTTAACTAGCTTAACCATACAGATTTCCTTGTTCAACAGCAGCTACACCACCAAACCAGCTAGAACAGCATTAAACCTCATGGGTCTGTTCTGATAGGTCCATATAGTGAATGCAAATGATAAACTGCAACTAATAATATAAGCGTGCATAGTAGGACAGCAAATTAGATAAGCTTAATGACCAATCAAATCAAACTCTACAGTAGAGCTGCACGATTAATCATTAAAAAAAAATTGCGATCTCAATTCAAACATCCACGCGATCTTATTTCTAAAAGACCGCGATTTGGCTCTGTCTATTACACCTAAAAGTACGATCACAGTGAACATTCAGATCTGTGTTGGCGCTGCCGCTGAGCCAGAGAGAGCTATTGTCATGAAACAGCTTCAAAACAGTCTTTTCATCCACACCGTATTATTATTTCTGTCTTACAATAATACAAATTATCACAGAAGTACTGGGATGAGAGTTTATATCTGGGATATAAACACTGATGTCTACATAAGCAAACAAAAAAGAGTAAATCACCTTTTGAAAGTACCTCGACGCTTCAAATAAAGATGGTTTCAATTACATCGTTACACCAGTAGGTGGCAATGAAGGGACTTTTTAAAAAAATGCACTTATTGAATCATTCATTCAAGAGATTCCTTAAAAAACTCAGATTCATCCAATAACGAAACAAGTGAAGTATTTATGAGTGAGTCATTGAATCATTCATTCATTCCAATTTTTAAAAAATAATCATTTCAAATTAATATTTTTAAAATAGACTACAGCAATTAACATTTTGTCAAAACTTGTTATTTTGTTATGTTGTCTATTCGTAATTGTGGGAGAATCGCAATCACTATTTTAAACAAAAATTGTGATTTTTTAGGCACTGGTAAATTTTGAGATTTTGGACTATTTTGCTTCTATAACTTGTCTTCCTTCAAACTAGTGGAAAGAAAATATTAAAAATACACATTTTACTGTTTATTTTATTACATTTCATCTATTTTCATCTGTAATTTCGATTACAATTCATATCTTTAAGACATTTATTCAACATTTCTCAATATCCCCTCTGTAAAAAGCTTTTACTCCAATGTCTATAAAACGAAACAAGAATTTTCCACGCTTCAGATTTCTGTTCTAGGAATGTATGCAAATTATTTAATTAGATAATGCATAATTTAAACATACCATTTCAGAAAACTTGTAATAGAAAATAATGATATCTATTAGTTGAAATTTTTACCATATTCGCCTGTAGTGTCTTAAGGACACCATTGTTTATTTTTGTATGGTAAGCTTTATTAATTTTGCATTGGCTCATGTAACATCTGAGTTCTGAAAGAACCAATGGTCTATCACCTCAGTTTCAACATAGTTTGGCCAATTGATGCACATTTTATTATGCATGATATTTTTGCAATCAGGATGCATGTGCACGTTAAACACTTCCTCGCATTTATAATGCAAGGATGGAATTTCATTCTGAAAAAAAGCGATGGCATGACTATATGACTGGAGGCATGGGAGAGAAATTTATCTCGCTGCTGATGGTTGACAATTACTGCTACTATAAATATTTCATTTAAGATGATTTTTTACTCTGCCCAAAACACAAGAAGACTTTGTGACCATCTGCTGTCCTCAGAATTTCTGAAACACCCCCCTTGACTGATTCAGTTGGAAATTTTCTCTGCATTCTCCCAGTCTGGGTTCAAAGAAAACACAGGTGCACCCACCAACATCTGGTTAGTCTGAAAACACCACCAAACATGTCACGGTCTGCTGGGAACAACCATGGTGGAGGTTGCCTGGATGACAACGAGATGTAACTTTCGTCAAAATCCTGTCTGGTTTTCAGCGCCTGCTATCTGAACACCTCCATACTGTATGATACAGTACACGTGTATGATATTGGTGTCGCTGACATAACAATTGGCTTCCTTCATCTGGATAAAAATGTAAATTAATAAAAGATTTCAAGACGTTAAAGCAAATAAATAAAGCAACATGACGCATTAAGCTCTGACTTTTTTTGAGGTGAGCATATTTGAATTTGTCCACTAAATGCAAAACGTCTTCTTCAAAATTCAAATAATTGACTATAAATTCTTGACAATGCAACTATATGCATTTCTAGTACTGTAAAAAATATAATTACAAGAAATAAAGAAATTAATTTGTGATAATTGAAGAAAACTCAGCAATATTAAGTACATCTTGCAAAGCAATATATGTGCACAATAGCTAGAAATAGTAATAAAAATAGCAAAATGATGAGCTCTCAAAATCAACATAAAACAAATAACCAGTGAAGACAACTACAACAGCAGCAGCACAAATAAAGTCAGCAAACAGTAAATCAATAATCCAATAACAGTAACTACATAATTTACTCAAACTCCATTTGATTCACATTGCAATGCATGCTGGGAGCTCACAAACCATTTTTTGCATTATTGTTCAATCTGAAATTGTTTATACATCTCTGTAAGACTAGTTGAGACAACGTTCAAAAATATTGTTCATCTACTCTAGCAGGTGTCTTTAGATTAACATAAATTCATGTTTTTTAGTCCCTGAGACTCAATACGGGATAAAAAGTTATGTTTTTTGACAGGGAAGTGGTCACAGATGGGATGTTAGGACTTGATTGATTTGCCATTAATCTGACACTTTTATCCACAGCATCTTACAGTAAACTACAGTAAATTCTCAATGATGACAGTTGGTGCAGGGCTTGAACCTACAACCTTTGGGTTACCAGCCCAGATATGTCACCATTCATCTGACTATGGCTTTTTTACAAAGTGCCTGATGCCTGTAATGATTATTGACTGACTGTAACTTTTGATCTCCTCTAGTCTGAGATGAAACGTCAGGACACCGGCATTATGAAAGTGTTAAGTCTTCTTTGCAGTCCTGTTTAAGTTTAACTCAAAAATATATGACAATTTAGTCCATTAAACCAATGCAAACGCACACTGTAACTCTATTAGCAGCAACAACAATGACATGTTACTCAATCGCAATGTAAAGTTGCATAATAACCCTGTAGATCTAAAAAGAGTACTGGAAAGAATCTAATACACTGATTCGCATGTCAAATTGGACTGTTTTTAGCCTAAATGTGGTGGCTTTGCTACTGCACTCTGCGGCACGCCAACAGGAAAGCCTGTCTTAATGAAAATACACCGCAATAATAAATCCAGTTTTGCATCACATTGTTACACAACACAGTCAAGTCTCACATTTCACACTAGTTTTGCGTTTATTTACCTTTTCGCGTCTTGTTCCTTGTTTCTCCATCCTGTCCTACTTTAGTATCCAACTGTTTCAAACTTTCATCCCATGATACTTCACACGACCCGAATCCATGAGAAAAAGCCTCGTTTCCACGACTAAACCGTTTTCAGATTCAGATTGTGTGTTGATGCACAAATCGGTTCATGCACAGCGCTTGCAGAAACGTTCATCAGCTCTTCAGAAAACAGTTATTCCAGAGAAAAGTTCGCCATGTTTTTCTTCTCTCTCTCCTCCCGGTAGAGGCGGTTCAGATGGTTTCAGTAGTTCAGGGCTTCAGTTACTATTTATGACATCAGACGGGAGTTGAGTTACCTACTGTGACTAGTCAGGCCCGAATCACTAGGTGCACTTCACTGACTTTGGCATCTTTCATAACTTTTGGTCTGTGTGACAAAATATTTTCAAACTATTTTCAAACTAGAAACACTGACTTATACCAAGACAATCTGTTTACTATAGCGCATCTATAGTTAAAGATGCCGTTATTATAGATTGCGAATTATTATTTTATGTAGGCTATTTTTATTTACAAAAATTCTGTTACCATGGTGCGGTGATCAAATGGCAGTACCGGGGTTCTTTGCCTACCTTGATACTGAATTAATAACATATAGCCTACATGTACTATGTACAGTAACAACCAACAAACAATACATAAATAAATAAAATGAACATGATCAAAGTCCCTCTTGATTAAAAAATACTGCGACTCATATAAAGATTTTTTATTAAAGTTCATTTACATGTTATTTACAAATGTACATACATTTGCAACACTCGCTTGTTGCATTAATTAACATATAGTGCAAATATTAGGTAGCAGAATCCAAAACATATTGTAAATCCTCAAGAGTGGTGACATTTCGGCGCATGCGCAATTGCATGCCGCTCTACCTGAGGAGAATAAGCGGGAATTGCGCCTCAGGAGGAAAACATAACGGAAAACAGATTTTGAGGTATGAAAATGATTTTGGGATGTTCAATACTGCTGTATAAAGTTCGCATTGGTTTGAATTCAAACTTATATCTAGTTTATCTCTGGATTGTGGAGTAAAGTTCGACTTGATTGAAATCTATGGCTAGCTCGTCGATCTTAGCATAGCTGTGAGGTTGAGGCTCTAAAAATAGTTATGAAAGAAAATTCTATAGCTTTTGAATTTTTAAGATGCATTAACTAAAGTGTGTGGCAGAATATCCATTTCCAATTATTAATGTAGACAGATTTCACAATTTTGCTTTAAATGCACATAATTCCTTGCAGCTATTGTAAAATAACAATTACCCCATAACGAGGTAACCGTAACACCCTGACCTATTAGGCTAAATGTAATAGCCGACTATAACCCTGTGTTTCTCGATATAAATATATTCACTGTACTATTTTAGCACAAATTCTTTACACCAAAATGTAGATTTTTTGCAGGTTGTGAGTTATGAAGAAAAACGTTTCCCCCATTCCCATTGCAAGTTTTGTTCTGCTTTGTTGAGTTAAAATGGGCTTTATGACAGTTTCCGTTCAGGAACTCGAGGTCTCTGCCGTTTAGTGTGCATCCTGATGCATTTCTTATATAATCTGACTGGAGAGTCTTTTCTCTTAGAGCGCTTGAGGTTCATCCTCTTGAGTTTGCGCTTGAAGTCCACTAGATGTCGTCCACTTGCCACGTCTTTCCTCCAGTGTTGGATGAGCTGTGCTTCTGGTGGATGGGTTGAGCAACTAAATGAAAGAGACACCACAAAGATTGTTTTTTGTTTAATGGTTTCCACCTCAGAAGAACCACCTCCATTTTTTGCATTATTATTTGCATTACATTATACTTTGTTTAGTAGACACATTCTCATTCACAGCACCTTGCACCACATATTTACTTTAAGAACAATTACCCTGCATCAACCAATTTTTGTTATCAGCCCAGATATTTAATCATAATGTTTGTACCAACCTTTTTCCACTGAGACAGTTCTCAGTCTGTGGTAGGGTGAAACAGGATTGTGACACAAAGTCCATCAACAGCAAATGCACAGGGTCAGTTTCATCCAGTTCTTTCGACAAGATCTTTTGGACGAGCCTGTCAAAGAAAGAAACATATATCAGTAGATATTCGAGAAAAATCAGGCTCATATTAGCCTAAATACAAGCCTAAATATTCTGCTGCTTAAAGCTTAAAGTATACTTCACTTTTTACACGTACGCGAGGGTCAGCTTACAGTGCGCGTGGCGTGAATTTCGTCATCAGAAGAGTACGTGTGTACTGTACACGCACTGCTGGATTTTTAAAAATTAATGCGCAGGTAGCACATGCACATTCATTTTTTTTGTGTCAATTAATTTTTTTTGTGCATAAACAGAACAGACCTGGAACGCATGCAAGCTACAGTGAGAGATTGTGCGAAGAGATTAGAAAGTACCCTCATTTGTACAACTCTAGCATGAAAGAATACAAAGGTGACATGGGTTGTAACTCGTGGCGAGAGATCGCTCAAAACTGCGCATGCGTCGAACGCCTGTGTATGCGTACAAGTAAAATGAAGTATAATTTGCAAGGTTGTGTGTTCGACTGTGCGCGTACATTAGCGTACGCATAACAAAAACGAAGTATACCCAGGGCTTAACACTGATTAGTCAGCTAGTAGTCATGCAACTAAAATATGTGGTGTCACGCATCCCTAGTAGAGAGATGGAGTTGGTTTCAGTTGTATTTGGATATGTGCATTCACCTGGCAGTACAGTTACAGTGATAAAGGGTTCTCAGGTCAGGGTTTCGTAAACCGAATTTCTCTTGTAAAGCAGGGATCTGTAGATGGCATGAATCCAGATCCCTGTAGAGGCCACACATCTCAAACTTGCCTATAAAACCAGAAAAGAAAAAAAATAATAATAAAGCTTTTCCAAGATTCTTGGAACTTGGTTGATTTACAACAGATCTAATATGAGTAATATTTAGTTCACCTTGATGTTGTCTGTCTGGTTTATTTTGGGGGATTGTTGTCTTTGGTGCGTATGTTGTGACTACGGAAGCTTCAGATTTCCGGGACAGCAGCGTTGTAACAGATGGCCATGGTGATGATGTAGAAACTGGACTCGGCTCTTCAGTGCTGCTCTTGGAATCTTTGGATTGCATGATAAGCGATTCTTCCATGTTTTTGGTGACCTGGTTTTGTCCTAAAGTGATTGCTTGATGGAAACTCATTTCCAGAGTCTCCATGTCTTGTTCAGGGAGCGTGTCGGTGTAGTTTGCTGCGTCTTTGACCACGGCGTATTGAGCAAGTTCTGAATTTACACACCTGCCAATGAGAGAGAGAAAAAGCAAGGTTCTGTAACTGTGTACACAACATTATGTGCTCGGAGATTATGTACAAATCACATTAAAGTGCCAAGTTTTCCAAGCAAACCATTTCCAAAGTTCAACAGGTTTTTGCTTGTTTTGTGTCTGCCAGTAAATGGTTTTAAACCCTTTGCATTTTTACCTAAATTTAAATTCTGTTATTATTCACTATACCTCATTTAATTAAAAACCCATATGATGTATTTTTTATTTTTTGATGTGTGTGCACAACACCATTTACACTACTATTCAAAAGTTTGGGGTAAGTATTTTTAAAGAAATTAATTAGGACTGTCACGATTCCTGGATTAAATTTGAGTACTCGATTGGATTTCAGTTTACCTGTGTCGATTAACCAGCAAAATGCCGGAAGTGGCGTATTATACGGACAAGAATCCATGAACTGCATTATTAGACCATTTTCTAAGGCTGCACGATATATTAAAACCATTAAAAAAATCATAATATATCATAGTTCTATTGTGAAATCTCAAAGGCTGTGATTGGGAATCAGATTTGAAACACAAGTTATTTATAACCCTACGCCAATCAGATTCAGCAGGCACCCTCTGCAGGCATTTGTTATATTACGTAATGCACATAAGCAAATATATTCATGATATATTTTAAAATATATTCGTACCGACCCCGAACTTTTGAACGGTAGTGTACAAATCACTGTAATGTGCCAAATCATTTTCAGTGTTCAAGGTCTTGTTTTACCTTCATAATTGCTTTGTTTTCTGAAAAGTGAGAATGTTTTGCAACAGAAAAGAGCTGAGTCCATTGAAACCAAATACATACATGCCCCACCACGTTCTCTTCGCACACTGCATCCGTTGAGAAAACTCGAAGCAGCGCATCTTTAGCACGTTGAAGTATCCGTAGCCCACAAGGTTGGACATGGTATTATTAACACCCAGGAGACAGCGGCGGAACCTGAATGGATATCACAAGGCCTGATTACAATGTTATAAGATACAGTAATCCAAGACGCGTGCTCAGTGAAATAACTCTCTGGTTATGTTGGACATGTCTCATGTTACACAACATAACACTATAGGATGAATGTTTAGTGTTGGCAGGTAGGCTTGTCGGGAAAATGATGCTCACTTTTCCCGCTCTAATGAATAAAGCAAGACATACCTGTTGTCACAATCGCAGTGTGATAAAGTGAAGATATTTGTGTTGAAGACACCATAGTTGTATGAAAAAGAGTCGATGGTGTCTTTACAGTGGTCATGTTCTCTGCAGCATTTATCGGTTTCCTCAAAGATACCTGCAAAGACAAGAGAACAGGTAAAGATGTTTCATTTTTTTGTTGTACAAAGGGGTCCAAATGTCTGAGAATGTTAGTGAAAATGCTTCTATTTTTTATTTGATCTAATTTAATACAAAACTTTCATTACAAATTGTATTATCAGAATTTCAATAAAAGAAATACCAATAAATGGATATGAATTTGATGTCTTAAAGGATTAGTTCAATTCAGAATTAAAATTTCCTTATAATTTACTCACCACCATGTCATCCAAGATGTCTTTCTTTCTTCAGTCAAAAAGAAATGAAGGTTTTTGAGGAAAAAATTCCAGGATTTTTCTCCATATAGTGGACTTCACTGGGGTTCAACGGGTTGAAGGTCCAAATGTCAGTTTCAGTGCAGCTTCAAAGAGCTCTACACGATCCCAGATGAGGAATAAGGGTCTTATCTAGAGAAACGATCGGGCATTTTCTAAAAAAAAAAAAAAAATTATATACTTTTTAACCACAAATGCTTGTCTTGCACTGCTCTGCATTACGTAATCATGTTGGAAAGGTCACGTGTGACGTAGGCAGAAGTAACAGTGTCTACAAAGCGAGTGTGCAAAGACGAAGCCAAACGCCCTTTACAAAAAAAAGGTAAAACGACGATTTTGAAGTTGGAGGAGAAAATAAGATGAAGTTTTTGACATAATGCGTTGCGCACCACAGAGCAGTGCAAGACGAGCATTTGTGGTTAAAAAGTGTATAATTTTTATTTTTTTTAGAAAATGACCGAACGTTTCTCTAGATAAGACTCTTATTCCTCGTCTGTAGAGCTCTTTGAAGCTGCACTGAAACTGACATTTGGACCTTCAACCTGTTGAACCCCAGTGAAGTCCACTATATGGAGAAAAATCCTAGAATGTTTTCCTCAAAAAAATTTCTTTTCGACTGAAGAAAGAAAGACATGAACATCTTGGATGACATGAGGGTGAGTAAATTATCAGGAAATTTTAATTCTGAAGTGAACTAATCCTTTAAAACTATATTCTTCAATTTATGTCACAACTTTGTTTTGGCTGGCGGGTTTTTTTTTAATCCTAAAATGTTGTGTACTTCAGTAAAGTATGAAAATTTCAATGTCATTTCAGACCTTTGGATCCCTTTGTATATTTATTGTAATATTATTGATATATATCATATTATTAAGAATATTTATCATTTTAAATTATATGTAATATTATTTTAATAGTAATAATAATAATTTAAATTTACTTACCCAGGTCAGTAAAGCCAGTAGCCTTATTTCCCGAGCCACACCACAGAGTCCCTGGAATCATCCACGAGCGCTTTGATCGGTGAAGTGTCTGTCTGGAACTTTCTCCACTATCCTGGTACACAGATCCATCGGGTTTAACACTCTTCAGGTCTCTGGCCCTTCGTACGGATGCTGTAAATTCCTCCGTAATACCAGCAGCCTCACAGGGGCCATCAGGTTCAATCAGCTGACTGATGTCAAAGCGTGCATCAAGGGTCTCTGAGAAAGAGCTGTCTTCCCAACACCTGGACAGGTAACTCTCAATAACAGATTGCTCATCACTTGTTATGCAACTAAAAAGGCTGTTGTTTTTGTTCCAGATGCTGTCAAACAAGAGAAGAGATGTCTGAGTTCTCCGGAGAAATGCATACTGTGTTTGCCCACCTGAAGTGGATCTGGTCCAAATACAGTAAGTACTCGATTTAAAATTGTCAGCACTGAAACAAGCATGAAACAGCATGAAAAGGCACAGAACTGCCTTTAAAAGGTGGCTGCTTTGCATTTTTATGGCAAACAGAATAATTGCACTACACTTGTGTGTATTTTTAAGTCAAATTTGCACTTGAATGAATAAATAGCCAGAGGTGCTGCAGGGTAACTGGGTTTTTAACCCCTCAGCTCTGGCAGAGAGCGCGTCTCAACTCCTCCTTATTTATACTCCGATCCGCATGTGTGATATTCCTTGTATTGTGGCTAGTGGCCACATCAGAACAGACGGGGTGGGATGATACAAGGGGGTGTGTCTATGATAAATACAGATTTAGAAGCACAGATGTCGGCACACGAATGTATACATAAGATGTAAATTAAATCGTAAACCCTCCCGGTTTCTTGAGTTCACATGAGTATAATTATCTCTCTGGCTGATCATTATCATTTTTTATTAGTGTCAACAATGCCCTCAGCAGTAAACATTTGGTATCTTATTAGTCATAATGAAATGATTCTGTACAACATGACAAAAAGATTCAAATTCCACGTGGGAGGAGAAATAAACATCCGATCCAAAACTATTACATTTATGTGTTCAGATTAAATTATGTCAGCATTTTTATTCTGTGCATTACTACATTCAGTTTTTATTAAAAATCGTTAAGTGCTTTTTTATTTGGCATGCCGTCTGCACAACAAATTAAATTGATAAATGTTAATTACCAGCCACAAACCATATTTTGAATGTATTTATTTGCTTATTTATTTATGTCCCTAAAACAATGACATTATTTATCTGGATTTTTTTCTTGCATATCAACAGCACATGCATATTTTCTTGCAACTTGCATATTTTTTTGCATATTAACTGACAAACAGCACAGGCCGTAGTGTCTCTTACAGTCAGTTTCTTTCTCTCAGTGATATTTCACCTGTCATGAAAACATAAAGAAAAATAGTTTGTTTTTTTTTCTTTATTTTTTCCTTCTGGTGATTTAAGGTCCAGGATATTTGACGTGTAACAAGATTTCTCGCCGATTACCCACATTGATAAAAGTCATTATAAAGCTCAAAAGTTGTGCCCAATATTCTCATTATCTTGTCTTTGATTTGAATTGCTCATGTCAGTAAGATTCAGATTATCATTGCATTTTAAATCATATATTGTCTTTCAGTTTCTAACAAAGTTACCAGCCACCTGGCCAATTTATATACCTGCCAAAGTCAATTTTTGGCATTTGGCACTTGGCTTGTATTCATTTTGAACCCATTTGCACAGTTGCAGGAGGATGCAGTGTTTACATGAGGATGCAAAGGTCATATGAGTTTGTTGTACGTGTCCACCTGCACTGATTGGCGCAGACCTCGCCTGATTCGCACAAAGTTTCTGCCCTGTCACCATTGGATGCGGTCCTAATCAGTTAACCATTACAGCTGTTTTATTGGTGGTATTTCCACCGGTAAATGTAATTCTAACATCCGTCAAATGAGGAAAAATACAAGCTTAAGGAAACTAAAGAAAATTACAAGATTGCTATCAAACGAGAGGCTAAAAAATGTTTTCATTCAACAATTACTTTACTAAAAGGTAGACTGCTCTCAGAGGAATACTTACGCTGACTGTTAGCTCAATTTGGAATAATTGCAATTACGCTATTACAGTCAAAACCCCGGTAAGCTGGAATTTTTTAATGCACTTTTTTCTTTCTTTGGTCCAGGGTAATGGATATTCATTCAAAACAGCCTTAAGAAAGACACATGGAAAATAGACTCATTCTGGAAATGAGAAATAAGTTAGCATAATATGTTGAGTGGGGTTAAGCCAATGTTCCTTACTTTTAATGTTATTGAAAGTGATGTGTGTTATTTCTGCACCACTAGCACCAAGAAGAAATGAAAAAAAAATACTGTTTTCCAACAGGTTTCCCAGACACTCCTCTCATCTGCCATTGGTCAGACAAATAGATAGCCCCGCCCCAATCTCACACTGTTGGTGGACTTAGTGTTGCCGTATCAACCAGCCAAGAGGCTCAAACAAACAGAACAATGTTTTGATAGTGTCTAATGTTTACATTTACGGGAAAATCAACCTACTTAATAGAAAATGTCAATGTCATCGACAACCTATGCTGTCCCATTCCAAAAAAAAAATAAATAAAAAAAATTAAAAAAAATCAGAAAGTTGTATTACTGATGTATTTTATGTCATAGAATAAAATGTGAAAATAATAAACTTGTTCACCATAGACCTTATTTCAGACATTTAACCAAAAACCCATAAAAAACAAAAACAAAAAAAAACACCCATTGACTTCAGAACAATGAAACCGGGAGTGCTAAAATGCTCGTTTCTGGGTTTTGGCCTACAAAATACATCATCCCTGCAGAGATATTAATAAAAAATGTTAACACCTGCCCAATTTGGACTTCCATTAAAATAATTACGTTTGTTGCCACTATAAAATCAACAGACTTTTCTAAATTAAATAGGTAATGAAGATGCATGCATTTAGGTCTAATAATAAAAAATAAAAAATAAATTCTAAAAGATTTTTCTGTCATTTATTCATGCACAACCCTCTACAATACAACTAAATCTCAAGCATATGCAACTAAATTTCATACTAGAAAATAAGTTTAGCGCAGATATAATTTCATTGCCTGCTGAGCTTTACGCACCGTCGTTTGGCTGAGAACGCTCTCTATCGCTTTCTCTCACACACGCACTCACAGTGAGAGAAAGAGAGAGACTTACACATGCCACGTTAAGAGAATTGACACGTTAGCTCCAAATGCAGGGCTCGACAGGACTGCCCAATGGCCAAGTGTTTACAGAACTTTATAGTTACTCACGTAACCCTGGTTCCCTGAGATAACGGGAATGAGCATTGCGTCTGCTTTTAGCTAACGTTTATGGGGAAAACTCCTTCTCCGAATCCTGATTGGTTCAAGTCTGTGCAGTTGCACAGACAAATGGCGTTACAGCCCACCAGAAAGTCACGCACAATTTAGTCACTATTTCAAATCTTTCGACTGAGGAGAGGCTAGCATGACTCACTGGGCAGTGTAGTAGCATGGCTAGGCAATGTTTGTTCCCATTATCTCAGGGAACCAGGGTTACGTGTAACCATAACGCTCCCTTTTAATACAGTTCACTCGCATTGCGTCTGTTTTTAGCTGACGCTTATGGGGAATTTAATCCAATAGTGCCATGCTACAAGCACAGAACGGAAGCCGCTCTGCGAGCCAACAGCTAGGGGGCGCTCGATTGAGGGCCCCTAGACCAGCTGCATAAGGAGAGGCTCAGACTGTGGTCAGAGCCTGTTACACAGTCCATAAGCGTCTCAGACTGACAACACCCATGCTTGAAGAGCAGGGATGTCCAGGTTATAAAATCTGATGAAAGTGGATGACGAGGACCAACCAGCTGCCACGCAGATATCCACGATGGAGATTCCGCTGGACCACGCCCAAGAGGAGGCCGTACCTCTAGTGGAGTCGGCCCTCACTCCCAAGGGGTACAACAAGTCCACAGACTTGTAAGCCACCACTATCACATCCACAATCCATTAGAGAGTCTTTGCTTCAAAACTGGTAGCCATTTAGTGCGGCCTCCAAAGCTAACAAACAGCTGCTCTGATTGCCGAAACTGGCTCAGTCTGCACTCTAAGGGCCCTTACAGGACAGAGTGGATGGAGTACCTGCTCGTTCTCTGCAAGCGGAAGAGCTAACAGCGCTATCACCTGCGTTCTGAATGGGGTGGAAAGCACAGTATGCACTCTAAGGGCCCTTACAGGACAGAGTGGATGGAGTACCTGCTCGTTCTCTGCAAGCAGAAGAGCTAACAGCGCTATCACCTGCATTCTGAACAGGTGGAAAGCACTTTCGGCACATAACCTTTTCTCGGCTTAAGGACCACTTTACTGTCATTGGGGCCGAACTCAAGACAGGAAGGTTCCACAGATAGAGCCTGCAGATCTCCAACTCGCTTGACTGATGCTAGAACCAGCAAGAGGGCAGTCTTAAAGGGTTAGTTCACCAAAAATGAAAATTCTGTCAATTACTCACCCTCATGTCGTCCCAAACCCGCAAGACCTTTGTTCATCTTCTGGACAAATTTTTGATGAAATCCGAGGGTTTCTGAACCACACATAGGCAGCAACCTCACTGCACCTTTTGAGGTCCAGAATGTAGTCATAAAGACATTGTTAAAATAGTCCATGTGACTACAGTGATTCAACCTTAATGTTATGAAGCGACAAGAATACTTTTTGTGCACAAAAACAAAACAAAAATAACGACTTTAAGTTTTTAACTGTTGTCATACGCAGTTGATGTAGTGAACGCAGTGCAGAGCTTCCGTGTTCTACGTCCAAACGCCGACTCATTATTGGCCGGCTCCTACGTCAGCATCACATGCATGCATTGTCTGAATGCCAACTCAGTATTGGCTGACGTTGTACATGTGAGCAGCACGCTCACGTGTACAGTGTCGGCCAATACTGAGTTGGCGTTCAGACGTAAACATGGAAGCCTGCGTTCTCGTCACTTCACAACATTAGGGTTGAACCACTGTAGTCACATGGGCTATTTTAACGATGTCTTTAATACCTTTTTGGACCTCAGAAGGTGCAGTGACTTTGCTTGCCTATGTGTGGTTTAGATACCCTCGGATTTCATCAAAAATATCTTAATTTGTGTTCCGAAGTTCTTACGGGTTTGGGACAACATAAGGGTGAGTAATTAATGACGAAATTTCATTTTTGGGTGAACTAACCCTTTAAGTGAGAGGGACCGAAGGACTTATTGCTTGTAGTTTGATTATTCATTCTTATTTTATTACTGTTCACTTGTCTTTAATAGTGTTTTAAATTTATTTTATATTTAAATTTTAAATCATATTTACGTAGAAATTTTTCATTTGCATTGTTCTTGCATTCCATGTAAAAAGTCTAGCGAGTAAAATAAATAATTTACTAGACAATGGCGACTCGAGCTTCAGTGTGTCCGTAAAGGATTGGTGCAGCTTGACGGGAACATTGGGTTAATCTATTACATAATGATGTAAGTAAACATGACGGCAGTAGATGAAAGACCCAGGGACGTTTAAGTCCTCGTCACTGTTCGAAGGTCAAAGCTTCAGAGATGATTTGAAAGAATATGACCTTGACAAGTAGCCTACAATCATCAGACACAACACCAAAAACCTCAGACTCTTCATGGCACCTCGTACCACAGACTGATAGAGTTCACCTGATAACCTTCGTTTGATTCCCGGCAGCTGTAGAAAAATACATACACAGTTCATGTCACTGATCCATAGGCAATAACTGAGAACTTTATTGGGCACTGTGAACTAACACCACCTGTTATCATACCTGTAAACATGTTACAGAAATCAATTCAACTTAACTATGACAATAACGTATAATTGGAGAACACGTGTCCATGAATTCCATGCACATAACAAGACATTTTCCATACGTAGCTAATGCAATATTGAAATTAGACAACCTGTCATGTACTGTATACAACTCTAATATTACTTTTCTAAACTTCATATTCACAATTTGTCTTACGCACAGTGTTCCTCGTCTGTGACACACTGAATTAAACATAAACATAAATCAATAAAAGACATGTAAGCACAGTGTATATTTCTAATGGCAAACAATAGCGTGTACAATAGATAAATAGCATTTCACGTGCTATTTTACTGGAAGAGTAACGTCCTTTTTTGCCCAGTGTCCTTGAGTATATTTGGTTCCAGGGTTCGATGACTAAAATATTTGCGTCACATTTGTATTCATGAGGTTTTGTTCTTTAAGGCATTTACTGAAAGGAAAATATACAGAAGTAACTGGGTTTTCTAGTTTTTTTTCTCTCAGTTGGACCACTAAAGCTCATCACAGGGTTTCAGGAGAAGCAAAGGCAAACGCTTTTCTTTTTTTCTGAATGAAAATAAAACATTATGCAGTTCAAGTTTGGAAGCGAGATTACTTTGTTTGGAAGATAGAACTGTATGGTGTCAGGAGATACGACACCTCAGTCATCTGCCTCAATGTTGTTTTGATTCAACAGAACATGCCAGCGTTCGATCTTCTTGTCCTTGTTCTTCAGACATTCATACCAGTGCTTCAGACATTCGCCTTTAGCGGTGATACCAAGCTGGCATCCACCTGTGTGGAAAAGACACATGAGAAGTTTAAAATCAAGCCCCTCCCTACATTTTTTCTTGTTGGAGAAGCAGTTTCACACGGATAACATCACAATAGGGAAGAAAAGACTATCACAACTTCTGTTTCATGCTGACTTTAATATGTGAGCTCATATATATAGCAAATTTATTAGACCACCTGTTATAATAAAGAGAAAACACAAATATTTTAGGAATCTGTAAAAAAAAAAATTATATATAAAATACAAATTTTATTGTCATTTATTAGGCAAATAAACTAAAACAACTAAATTGTCTTTTTCACACATAATAACCAAAAAAATATGTATATTTGTATTTTGTATGGCCTCCTTTGGCCTTGATAACAGCTGGCATTGTTTTTATGTACTTTTCCACAGTCTCTGTTGTTATTGACTTCCAAATAGTTTCTAGTTGCTCCCAAAGACTTGCTTTTGATTAAACTTTTGTGTGATCTATCTTTGAATCCATTAAATCCCAACAATAATTATATTTTAGCATTAGAAACACTACTGTGACTACAGAGCTGACACATACTGGTGTGGATTAACCTTTTCAGAAACATTTAAAAAAATGATTTTGGTAATCACCAATACTGTTAGTTTAGGGTTGCTGGTCTAATAAATTTGTTAAGCACTATATATATAGAGAGAGAGAGAGAGAGAGAGAGAGACCTGACCAAGCAGCAATTTGAAAAATATAAAATATTTCTCACCAATGAAATCATTAGATTTTCCCATGTCATAATCCCAGACAGAGATATCCAAAGTCTTCTTCGCCAGTTCACCGTGCTTGATGTCATAGCTAAACTCCTGCAATTCCAAAACATCATCTGAATACATTTTCAACAGCAAAAAAAACCATGACAAGTCCATTTCACAGGATATATGCCAAAAAAAACTTCCTTTCATTATAGTGTCAGAGCATATTAAAGCACTGTCATGGTGCCAAGTCAATGTCGAGCGTGTCAAGAAGCTCACTGCAGGTCATATCGCCAGAGACAGATAAAAAGAGAAAGAGTACCTCATTAAACTCAGGGTTAAGGGTCTTCTTCTTGATCTGAGTTTTATACTTCGCTTTCTTTCCCATGTCGGGCTTCAAGTTACTGCAAAACAGCATGAAAATTCAGAGAAGCAAAAACACAGCGCATTTGTGATCGTTAAATAAGCCTAATGAGTGTCGAAAACAATTCCACCAAGCAAATGAGTCTTCTTACAGAGAACATTTACATTACACTTTGAGAAGTACTTTTTGGTGAGCATCTGCGTCTGGTTTTTTATTAGATTGTTATACTTGCATCTTTACAAAGGGGTCAGAATAACCATTCGAGTCCATTGCTGCCAGATGAGCACATCGAACTACACCCACAATCAGACGACTTTGTTGGCTGTTGTAGGTGAGAGAAACCAGGATGCGTCCCCTCTCCTCTGCCTCTTCATCGTCCTTCAACTAAAAAAGGCACACAAAAGATGAGTAAACGAATAAATTTCATATGTCCTGTGGACAGATGAACCATTTGGTGACTTATAATGCACGCAGTTTTGCAGGTGCAGTTCAACAAGGAGAAACAGAGGTTACATGTCTTGCTTGACAGGATAATGGTGATGTTACCAGCCACAATCACAAAGGACAATAATGCTTTCTTGGAAACGCTTCTATATTGTACACTACATGTCAACAGTTTGATCAAACAAATGCAGCCTTGGTGAGCATAAGAGACTTCTTTCTAAAACGTTTCAAAAAATGGTTAATTATTCCAAACTTTTGACCGGTAGTGTATTTATTTTCATGTGTAATTCTCAAAATGTATGATGCCGTTACCTCCTCCTCATAGAGCGCCATGCCACGAGAAGCACCTCCGCCAGCAGAACGTCTCACCTGCTTACGAGGTGTTAAACACAGTCAATTCACTACAATGCCATCATTACAGTAAACTTTCCCCAAAACTGTTTACTGTCCCCCCTTCAGCTTACCGGAATCGCTCTCTCAAGACACACATTGAAGGTTTTCTTCTGGTTCAGCTTCAGCTTTTTCAAGACCACCCGTGTCTCGCCGATAAACTCATTATGGCCGAACTTGTCCTCATCATTGACAGAAAGCCTGCCAGGGAACAATGAGGATGCTGAACCTTTCCACTCTGGGAAATGTCACGGCTTTAATTAAGTCCACTGCAAACTATTCTAACTGAATACATCAATGAGGCTTTCCAAGAATCTTCAAGTTGCAAATGTATTGCAAGAAAACGCAAGGATCAGCTCATTCCATAATGCAAATTGAAGTAATCCATTGAGGAAGGAGAATTGTAAACAATTAGCATTATGTTGGCTATTCACATTTACCTCTAAAAGCTTCAGTGCATTACTTACAGTAGAGCTGGTTTTACCTGAGAGTCTTTTTCTGCATGTCTTCATTAGTGATGCCATGATAAATGAGGGTCTCGTTCCACACAGGGTTCAAGGTGGTATGAAGAGTCTTTGTTCTTAGTTTGTTCGACTAAGAGATTGACAAAACACCTTTGTGTATCCATTCCATTCTGTGAGTTATCAATTTCAATAGCAATTTGTGCATCTTTATGTTGCAGCTAAATAACAGTAGGTATGTTTACATGCACTGCTCTTCACCAATTGGAAATAAAAACTTCACGTTCCGATTCATATTCATTTACATGTGCATTACATGTATTCCAAACAAAACTTCAGCCCAGTTGCCATGTTAAAAACCAGAAAAAGCCAATGAGATAATCTCACTCGCCAGCATAATTGTAATTTTTGCCTTAAAGGATTAGTTCACTTCAGAATTAAAATTTCCTGATAATTTACTCACCCTCATGTCATCCAAGATGTTCATGTCTTTCTTTCTTCAGTCGAAAGGAAATTAAAGTTTTTGAGGAAAACATTCCAGGATTTTTCTCCATATAGTGGACTTCACTGGGGTTCAAAGGGTTGAAGGTTCAAATGTCAGTTTCAGTGCAGCTTCAAAGAGCTCTACACGATCCCAGATGAGGAATAAGAGTCTTACATAGAGAAACGATCGGTCATTTTCTATAAAAATAAAAATGTATATACTTTTTAACCACAAATGCTCGTCTTGCACTGCTCTGCGATGCACCACGCATTACGTAATCACGTTGGAAAGGTCACACGTGACGTAGGTGGAAGTACCGCCGTAGGGCGAAAAACTCCATCTCATTTTCTCCTCCAACTTCAAAATCGTTGTTCTACCTTTTTTTTGTAAAGGGCATTTGACTTAGTCTTTGCATTTTCACTTTGTAGACACTGGATCGGTACTTCCACCTACGTCACACGTGACCTTTCCAACGTGATTACGTAATGCACATCACAGAGCTAATGCAAGACGAACATTTGTTGTTAAAAAGTATATAAACTTCTTCTCTTTGTAGACACTGTTACTTCTGCCTACATCACGCGTGACCTTTCCAACATGATTACATAACGCAGAGCAGTGCAAGACGAGCATTTGTGGTTAAAAAGTATATAATTTTTATTTTTTTAGAAAATGAACGATGGTTTCTCTAGATAAGACCCTTATTCCTCGTCTGGGATCATGTAGAGCTCTTTGAAGCTGCACTGAAACTGACATTTGGACCTTCAAACCATTGGTAACCACTGAAGTCCACTATATGGAGAAAAATGCTGGAATGTTTTCCTCAAAAACCTTAATTTCTTTTTGACTGAAGAAAGAAAGACATAAACATCTTGGATGACATGGTGGTGAGTAAATTATCAGGAAATTTGAATTCTGAAGTTAACCAATTCTTTTAATGACATCTAAAAAGAAAGCTGACATATGTCAGAAGAACTTTTTAGCAAATATTTAGTAAATATTCAAATAGTTTCCACCGACCACTTTGTAAGTTGAAAGACAAAAATAAACATAAGAGCATCCGTAAGATGTAAAACTTGTGTAAATATACACATCACGGAACTGCGTATGTGCGCAAGGTATTTTTAAATCTGACTGAGAAGATAGTCGGATTCAAATGTTTATGCACTTAATTTTTTCCTACTGATCTGATTTCAGGTTTACACCACCCCTTCCAATCCAATTCAAATTTAATTCAGATTGGGTCGATTGAAATGTTTACGTGACGGCATTTCTATCCGATTGAGCCGTCAATCCGATTGCTAACAGATATTTTGGTTGCATGTAAACGTAGCTAGTGATATTTAACATTAGCAGGATCAGTACCTTACTGGCTCCTGGAAGCAAGTGTAATTTCACATAAGGATCAGCCAGACCATTGGAGTCCATTGCCTTCAGACCCTTCACCAAAGATGGAATAATTGCATGGTTAGCAGTTTTATGCATGTGACATGATCCTTCAGAAACATGTTTTCAGTGCAGAAATAGATTGCATCGAAACTGCTCGTTCTAGGGTAGAAAGACAATACCTTTGCTTTGATTATATTGCAGTGCAGTTCGTTTTTCTCCTCCTCGTAGAGCAGACTGAACTCCAGCATGCCCAGAGTGGCTGGAAAGTGGACAACATAGTGTCAGAGAAATGAACAAAAAAAGTAAAAAAGGCTGACACCAAAGAATAAGTCTTACATCAACGGCACCTCAAACACTCGTCTGCTGATTTTATGCAATCTGTGATGCAAGACTTGCACGGTAAACCATTTTGTTCTGTGTGGTTCCCATGGGGTACAAACATGTCCATATGTCAGTGCACATTAGCATCTTACTGGCATCGTCAGAGTCATAGCTGTTGGCATCCTCTTCATCCTCTACGGTGGGGGGTGGTGGCTGGCGTGAAGCGGGAACGCTGTTGGCAGCTGGCAAACGTGCGTCGGTCTGCATAGCAGGTGGTGCCCTGGCCTCCGGTCGACTCACAGGATCTAGAATTCATATTAAGAGACATGCACTTACTCTGCAGATCCTGTTGAACCAAAATCCATGCAATTGCTACAGTGTTACACTAAAACAAGCATCCAGATAAATACCTCCAGATGCATCAACCAACTCAAAGAAGTCATGTAGCTGTTTTTATCCAAAGTAATATTATAGGTTCAGTCCCTCCGGAGCAATGTGAGGTTAAGCACCTTAATCAATGGTGACAAATCAAAACCTAGCGGGATTCAAACCGACAACTTTTTGGTTACCAACCCAGGGGCCACATTTATAAAGATGTGCATTGAAAGATCCTAAATGTGAACGCACAGCAATTTCCAGAATGTTCCTACAAACGACTGATAAAACGCCCATACGAACAAAAATGTTCCTAAATGCATCTCACTTTATAAATCCGAGAGACGTGCACTTATTGTGCAGATTCTGTTTAAGCAAAATCTATGCAATTGCTACAGTGTTGCACTAAAAACAATTAAGGAAGGAAACAGTAATCACCAAGTTAACAGCCAGATCGATAACTCCAGATGCAACAACCAACCCTAAGAAGCCATTTAGCTGTTTTTATCCAAAACAATATTATAGGTTCAGTCCCTCCGGAGCAATGTGAGGTTAAGCACCTTGATCAATGGCAACAAATCAAATAGCATTCAAACTTACAACTTTTTGGTTACCAACCCAGGGGCCATATTTATAAAGATGTGCATAGAAAGATCCTAAATGTGAACATACAACAATTTTCAGAATGTTTCTACAAACGAATGTTCCTAACAAATTAATGTTCCTACAAAATGCCCATACGCACAAAAAATGTTGTTAAATGCATCCCACTTTATAAATCCGAGAGACGCGCACTTACTGTGCAGATTCTGTTCAAGAAAAATCTGTGCAAATGCTACAGTGTTACACTAAAAACAATCAAGGAATGAAACCGTAATCACAGAGTTAAGCATCCCGATCGATAACTCTGAATGCATCAACCAACTGTAAGAAGCCATTTAGCTGACGCTTTTATCCAAAGCAATCTGCAGTACGCTTATTATAGGTTCAGTCCCTCCGGAGCAATCTGAGGTTAAGCATCTTGATCAAGGGCACAGTGGCGACAAATTTACCAGCCCAGGGGCCTCGTTTATAAAGACGCATGTAGAATGATCCTAAATGTAAACATACAACAATTTCTGAAATGTTGTTGATAAAATGTTCATGTGCACAAAAAATGTTCCTAAATCCCACTTTATAAATCTTAAATTCAAGTACAATGTGAGCTCATCAACTACAGAACACCCAAACATATGCATAGTATAATAAATATAATTGATGTTTAAACATCACCTTTTTGTATGGAAGTCGTGGAAAAGGTCGACATCGGAGGTTTGGAGCTCAGAACCAGTATTTCTCTCGTCACCACAGGTGGGTAAGTTTGTCCTTCCATGGGGACGTTGGACTGAATTGTGTTCCTGCTCAAAGTCTGTCTACCTCGGTCTTCTTCTAGGGCTCTTTGGGATATGACAGAACGCTCCTCTCGTTTAGGGGGCATCGTTTCTGCTGAGCATGGGAGAAAACGAGAAAATGATACTGCATGATCATAAGCCTCATTTCCTCCTAGTGATATTACGTGTTATTGAAATGCAGGACACTCACCAGATATCTGCTGCTCTCTGCCGGTGACCTGCATGCTCTCTGAAATGCAATGCAAATTTCCAGAATGAAAAAATATATCAGTTCCTTTGAACCGTGAATTATGAAAACATTACAATAAATTACTCATGCCTAGTGTGAACGCATTAAAAAAAAAAAAAAGCCCTGTATTCAGAATTTGTAATTAGGAATTTGCAAAGCAATACTAAAATTGTAGAATTAACCTCCATTTTTTGGCCTTGAAGGTATTGAAGACTCCTGATAGGTTGATGGATTGGTAGAGGTTGGTGCACTGGTGGTACTGAGCGCTTTCTGATTAGAGATGGGTAAAGGAGCAGGTAAAACCTGCTGTGGTGAACCTTTGAAAAACCAGGCTCCAGACCGCTTCAGCATCTTAAGGAAAGAATAAATAGTCATTTGGCAACTTCAATGTGATTTTAGTGCACTGATTTATTCTAATTGGCCACTACTAACACATTTGTGCTCAGTTTAGCAAACTCTTGCTTGTGTGAGTGAATTTTAAGAGTCTGCTAAAGTAATTCTGGCTTACAACAGACTACAGCCAAAGGGGGGAAATGTAAATTTCATTTAAAAATCAGCCTTGTTTCTCCATCTTTGCTGTTCCACTTTCCAAGCTCCAAGTAATTTGATACGATGTGAAGTTACAAAAAAGCAAAGCAATTTTCAAACCTAATTGAATCTTAAGAGATAAAACATACATAACAACATTAGCTAGGATTTATAAACTCGGAAAAACAGGATGGATTGTTTACGGTAGCCAGGTTATTGCAAAAATAATGCTGAATTACATAAGTTTGTATGTTTTCTTTTACAGCACCTGTGAATCTCATCTCAGCCAATTACCATCCAAATAAGCATCAGCTGGGAGCTGGAATGGCCGGATTATGAAAATGCAGGAACTCTGCTCTGTTATTATGAAATAAAATGTCAGAGACTCAATGAATTAACCGTAAAAGGGATTCAGGCTTCACGATCTTGTTGCATTAAAGAGAGTCACATCTCCTGCTGCTACTGACCCCGTCTGACAACGAGACTAACCGTGACTTACATCATCAAAAAGGATGAATCATCTTATCACAGTCAAAGTGTCTTTGAAAGTCAAGAGGTGCTAAACTACCCTATCCATTTATAACTCTGAGTAACAAACAGAATAATTATTCTGTACAGCCACTGAAATATTATTTATAGAGCATTTCTTTAGGAGTTGATTTAAAAATGTTGTCCTTATCAATGGCAGGTAGGTGTAGATTTACATTAGCAAGCACTTAAAGTCCCCCTGTGGTGAAAATCAAGTTTTTAATGTTGTTTAAGGCAAACCATGTGCAAATTCATAAATCAACACCATTGCTGAGTATTTTCTATTTAAAACTGCAGTGATCTAAAGACAGTTCAAAAATGCGGTTTGAAATCACTGGTGTTTCTGACGTCACAAACTTGTAACCAATCACGTCAACGTGCCGGCGGGCTTTAGCATATCATTAACCATGAGTGCTCTGAAGCAGGAGTCTCAAAAAGCCAGGTTATTCCAGTATATTTTTCTGTTGATATAAAAAAATCATGTAGATTTAGCAATATGGCGGGTGTCTGATGTATATTACGATGCTATGATGCTTCTCCACTGACGTTCTAAAGTGTTCAAAGCGTTTCTAAGGATACTGATTTTTAGAAGACAGCTGTCTGACTTGCGAACGGGAACACGGTTTGTTTGTGTAACATTAGCAACACATTATTAGCAGCTGTTTGATAATGTAGTCAAGCAAAAGGCTAATCATATTAATTACCGTTATGTGTCCGACGTTGTAAAAAACGATACCATTGTGCAGTGTTTACTACAGTAAGTTGACCAAGTGGATCTCTGAGCTTGTGCGAGTGAGTGGAGGCGGGGCTAATTAGCATATTCATAGTTCCACGTATAATAAATGAAGCAAGGGTGTAGAGTTACATTCAAGATATTTTAAGATGAGAAGAATTTTTTTTTTCCACAGGAAAAAATAGGAATAAATGTATCATTTTGGTGATCAAAGATGAGTTTTAAGGTATAAAATTATTCACTACAGGGGGACTTTAAATTGAAAGCACACACTTTTCTAAGTATAAACCTCTGCAAAACAGTGGTTTAAACATGAGGGATTCACAATATAAAGAATAATTCACCCAAACAGGAGAACTTTGTCATCATTTAAATCATTCATCTTGTTCAAAACCAACGTCATTTTGTTTCCATAACATTTAAGGAAAAGTTTTTTCTTCATGCAGCTCTTTTCCATAAAATGACGATTTATAGCGATCACGGTGATTAAATGTAGACTTGTGCTTTTCTGATTTTGCATTTTCAAATCAGTGCACCACTTTTGGTTACGACCAACAAGGGTTATTATTGTTAAATAATAATTTAAAAAATATCTAAAATAAAATATACAAAAAAACTTATTGTATTTCAGCTAGTTGCCAAAGCAACATCTAATTTTCAAAGTACTAAAATAACTAAAATGTAATAAAGTAAAAATAATACAAATTAATACATACTATATAGACATTTAAAAAAAAAAAAAAAAAAACTAATAAAAATGACAAAACAAAATCACAAAAACTTTAACTTTAATAAAAATTAAATCTTGTTCAAAATATTAACAAAAAATATAATAATAGTATATCAATAGCCGGGTTTCCATTACAGATTTGCGCAAAACTTTTGCGATATTTTCTAACCGTTGATAAAAAATAAAAAACTATTGTGAAATGACGGCATTTCCATTAACTGATGTTTTATGTGACTAAAATGTAATTTTTTCCTTTCACGATAAGTCTTTCCAAAAACCATGGCAACAGATGTTAGTAGGTTTAAGTATATCGCAGCCATTGCACTTTATTTTTAATTGAAGGGACTTGGGATCGGCCACGTATGAGGTGTTTCTGGGTGTTTCTCCCTCCGATCTGCTTCGAGGTCTTGATAAATTGTGGCATTTCTTTGTTGTTTAGAATCCATTATTCCCATAATTCTTTTGTCTTTTATGAGTTTAATAAAAAACTCTGTCTCATCTATCCAAACATACCGCGCCATCTTTAAAGAATGATCGACTTTTACGTACGCCAGGTGACCTGTAAATGCGAAAAAACTGTTTCCATTGCAGTTTTGCTAAATATTCCTTTTTCGAATTGCCTGAAAAACCACCTCGTGCAAGCGTAAAAACTTTTTTGCAATAAATGGGAGTTTTATGCGAAATTGACGTGTTTCCATTGGGTGTATTTTTTCAATTTGCGCAATTTGAAGGGTAATGGAAACGCAGCGATTGGTACTAAAATAACACTGCAACACAAACAAAGGCCAATATTGTTTGGTGTCAATGTCATCGAACTGGGCACAACATGTCTAAAGAGCTAAATAAGTAAACACCTTAAATTTGGGTATATTCCTAACAATACAAAAATAAACAAGAGCGGTCTGATTTTAGCCTATAGTTGTGAAGTAGTCCATTTAAACTCTTTGCAAATAATATTTTATTTAAAAATATGCACACGTTTACTCTTGTTTGTATGTCAAAAAAATGTAAAAAACATCACATTCAGTTATTAATGACATCATTTAAATGATAGCATATTTTCAATTCAAAATGGAGAAATTCCATAAAAAAGCTGAGTATTTTCCATCACTGTATGTTACTGTGGGTCATTAAACATATCCATCGTAAAATAGTTGTCGAATATTCAATGTTTAGCTACTTATATCTTACTACGCAGGCACGCATGTACTCTTTCACTGTAAAAACTAAAAGCGTTGCGTTGGACTTCACACTCGTCTTCAGTGAACAGTAAGCCCCGCCTTCTTTGATCTGATTAGCTATCATTTTGACATTGACGAGGCAGACCAGCCTAAAAATGTAACTTTTTAAACTGTCTGTCATCCTAACAGCTTTGTGTAATGGAGAGCAGCATGAAGAAATATCAAATATTGGAGGGGACAATTTAGTCATTTCCAATTACTGAAGGGGACTTGTCCCTCTCAATGCCTATGGTGGTTACGGCCCTTCTAAATAGAGTTCGATCATCATATGACTTCACAAGACTAGTGCACAAGTCTACTTTAATGATACTTTTATGGCACTTTTTGCCTTTTTTGAAGCTCGACATTCATGGTCGCAATGAACTGCCATTGTCGGCTCAAATATTCCCCCCCTTGTGTGGAAAAAAACAGCGAATAATGACAATTTTAGGTTTGCATCTCACCTCTTTTTGCTCACAGCAGATTTTGCACAGCCATTTTGGACTGGAACGACTGATGCTTTGAACGCCACACTTAGTGCACATGTTCTGTGGGGGTGAAACACAAACAAGCCTCAGGAGGCTGCGCAGGTGTAAACGCACTCAGATGGCATTAACCTCCTCTGGAGTTCCATCACTACTGAAAAACAGGCCACACACTAAATATCCCCTGCGGGATCAATAAAGAGTCTATTGATCTTTGTGTCTTGTGCCAAAAAAACAGGCCTGTGCATTGCGACTGTGTCTTTATTTTCGATCATATAGACTGATTGGCATCCCTCTTAAATGTGCACGTGGCTCTGTAATGGGCAGGGCATAATAAAGATAAGTGCATATCGCTCATTCATTTCTGCTTGGTTATTTTTGGACAATCATTATTGGAAGACGTGCATTAGATAATTGAATGAGGTCGAAGGCTCTGAACTGGGACACAGCTTATGTCTACCTTTTTGCACTCCGCACACACGACCGCGCTGACGCCCGTAAGGCCGAACTGCTGGCCGCAGAGTAAACAACGGGAGTAGCCGTCACCGCAGGCCGTCCGCTTCATGCTGTCCAGGCGATTTACCAGACGCCTGTGGGACGAAACACGACAAAGTATACCGTCAGCACACTCTCCTCCAAGTGGTTAAATACCTCTACAAATGCACTGATGTAAAGAACTGAGAGTGAAGGCGTTTTGCAAGCAAAGTGCTGAGAGAGAGAAAGAAGGTAGTGCACTTCTTGTTAAGTTAGCACTATTAATTTCTTCCAGTACATTCCTCGGCTGACTCTTGGCTTGTAAAAAAGCTTAAACACACTCGTCTTCTCAATCACTTGGACAGATGTGCTTGGGCTCAGTTGCTCTGCAGAATGAGCGGAAACTCTGAACCAATGTCCCTCTGTCACGGGGGCTCAGGTGTTCGTCAATATTGCTTTTGTCCAGTCCAGTTCTGTGTGAGCTAATGTAATAGCATTCATAGGAGGGAGCTGACCCTGGGGTTTTTATGGTGGAGTGAATGGTCAGAAAAATCCTTTTTGAAAAGTCATTATTTTTGCTAATGCATTTGTGCTGTTAATGCAGAAATTGCACACTGCCCTTTTAAGTATCAAGAAAAGTCAAGTAAAGTCACATTTATTTATACAGCGCTTTATACAATACAGATCGTTTCAAAGCAGCTTCACGGTGTTAATGTTATATAATTCATCATTTATGAAACAAATTCAATTTCAGCTGTAAAGCAGCTCTACAGAAGACGGTGTCATTATTCAGAGCAAGTCAGTTTAATGTTGATTCAGTTCAGTTCAATAACAGTGTCAATGTTGCAAAGTTAGTGTCATTATTCAGCTCAATTCAGTTTAAATTTTGTTCTCATCTGCATTAAATCTACAATATTAATGAATAGCAATTGTCTTATAAACCCAAACTTTTACTACTTTGTACCAGATGTTTCTCCTAAAATGCCATATGATGAATAAAAAAAAAAAACATATGACACAATTTTTGATATAAAACAGAACTACAGAGCTAAAAATAAATCATGCTGATACCATAAAACAAGCAAGACACTTCAGCAAAGTCTATTTGTCTCCATTTAATTGTATAGCTTTCTGAAACAGACATTTGGGATAATTGTTTTAAGCAGAGAAAAATTTAATTGCACAGATTTTTCATATCTCAAGAAACTTAATAGAGTTCTCCATTATGATTTACTTTACCTAAAATATCAAAGTTGTCTCAGTAACACTATTTTTTTTGAGATGTAAACACATTATCCTGTGTTTTGTTGGCTTATTGAAGTGCGCATGTGTGATATGTAACAGGAAAGCAAACTTATTGTTGATTGAAGAGCATCTAGACAAACTATATCGCAAACTTCGGCTCTTTCTTGAACCAAAAAATTATAAAATTGTGTTCTTGTCTGTGCCGATAGCCTTGTGGGCAGCACACCGACATATAGTGCTGTTGCGCTTCGGGTGACCCGAGTTGAGTCCCGGCTCGCGGAGCTTTCCCAATCCTGTCCTCCTCTCTCTCCCACATTTAATAAAAGTATTCACATCTTTCAAAGAAAAAAAAAATAAATCTCTTACTGACCCCAAACTTTTAAATGCCAGTGTACTTGCAATAAAAAAAAGTTTTTTTTTCCTGGGTCTGTCTTACAAAATAAGTCCCATTGGTGTCTAGAAGAGACAATTGACAAGTTAAAGAGATCTCAATCAGGAAAAGAACAAAAGGATGACTTCAAGTTAATGTCTCACCCAATCCTCTCTTGCTCCATGGCCTCCATCATCTTGGCTCTCGCCAGCACACTGTTGATAATTTCCTTCTCCTCATCCGTCAGCTCCTCGGCTCCAACGTTGGACTCCATCTGCCTGCCGTACATCTCACAGCCGGTCCTAAAGCACACAAGCACAATAGTCAAACACACAAACACATCTGCAGCACCGAATGCTTTAATGCACAACCAAAAACACCCATCTGTCCATATTATTACCCAATCACAATTGCCAACAGAGGGGATTTTAGTCCTGCGCATACGGAGACGCATCAGTCGGGAAATAATTTTTTAAAGGTAGAGCAATTACAACAGCTGTTTTTGTGCTTTATCTCCAGTGAAAGTGAAATCTGCTCTGTGCCTTTTGACATTACAGCATGTCATATCATTAATGAGTCAATGCACCGCTCTTTCCGGAGTGTTGGGCAAATTCTATTTCGTCCCCACAGAGACGCTGAACCGCTGATTGAAAATGTCGAGGTGACAGAGGACATGACTGATTGCCATCTGGGGGTGAAATGAAGAGGAGGAGGACACGGAGACTGAATAAAGGGGAAATAGAGGGAGAGTGATGATCAGAAATTACATCACACTCTCACCAGCTCTGTCACTATTCATCTCATCAGCCGTTTCCATAGAAGGCGCGTCCATCACGTACAAGCATACATTCCTGGCGTCTCTAAGGGCCTGCTGGATCTTCAAAGGCTGCACCGAAAACCATCATCAAAAATCAAATGTGTTTGCATTAGCTGTGCTGAAAACCCTGCTGAGATTAATACAAAATGCTGACGCCGACAAAAACGTCAGCCTTGCACTTAAATGTAAACGCTTGCAACTGTAAACTAAGCTATATACAAATAACATCCATTGCAGACGGAGACACATTTATGGAACGATAAACAAAGAAAAGGAAGGAAGCGGGAGACGTTTTGCTCTACAGCTTAACCAGATTTATTACAAGCAACACATTTTGTCTTGGCACTGAGCACATTTTTTTGGCCTCTGAATAAAAGCAATTTGTAAGAAATCTTCTACGATTATGTGTGCAAGCTTCTCTTGTTGGATTTGGTTATAATTTCTCGCGCTTACGCACCGAAGTATTTTCCATTTATTTGGTGTGGACGTTTCACAGCCTTTTGCCAGTCTATTATTAACATGCAAAAGCAACATCTGAAAAACCATTTGTCACAGACTATAATAGATTAGGAGCCAGTCCATGTCTTTCTGGTAGGGTCAGTTGTTGGGGGCAGTGCATCATTGTGCCCTAAATGTCATTTTCTATGCCGGGATGTTCAGGACATTGACTGCATTATTGTATTAATGGCTAAATCAAATTCAATATCACTGAGCCATGAAATCTAGACAGTCTCATAAAAAGCAAGCACAGCTGCCAAAAGAGAACAGTTATATGTTAAACATCTAATTTTGGTACAATATATATATATATATATATATATATATATATACACACACACACACACACACACATTGTATATATAAAAGTAGGCCTATAAAGTCTACTGTATCATATTTGATGCACAAATATATTAGGCCTCTAAATTATCAACATGATGAAAATGTTTGCAGTTGTGCATAATCAACTACATGTACATATTTCATATGTCAGGCTTTAGAGGGTTAAAGGGATAGTTGACCCAAAAATGAAAAGGATCCCATGATTTACTCACCCTCAAGCCATCCTAGGTGTATATTACTATCTTCTTTCAGACGAACACAACTAGAGATGTATTTAAAAATATCCTGGCTCTTCCAAGCTTTATAATGGTAGTGAATGGGGGGTGAGATTTTGAAGACCAAAAAATGCATCCATCCATCCATCCAAAAATAATCTATAAGGCTCCAGGGGTGTAATAAAGGCCTTCTGAAGCAAAGCCATGAGTTTTTGGAATAAAATTATACATATTTAAAACTTTATAAACTAAATAACTAGCTTCCGGCAGACGACCGTACGCATACTGCGCAAGTCGCAAGTGACGCGATGTATGACGTAGGATGTAGAAGTATCGTAAGCTTAGACGCCTCTCGCAGTTTAAACAAATAGAGCTGTGCATTTCTCTTTAAAAATTCTTGTTTTAGAATTTTAATTCATGACCAGTGTTTTGTTTTGCTCTATCCTCTACGCTTCCGCGTTTGTCATTAAATATACATTAAATATGTATATTTTTCTTACAAAAACCCATCCCTTTGCTTCAGAAGGCCTTTATTAACCCCCTGGAGCCGTATGGATTATTTTTATGATGGATGGATGCATTTTTTGGGCTTCAAAATCTCGCCCCCCATTCACTACCATCATAATGCGTGGAAGAGCAAGGATACTTTTAAATATATATCTCAGATTGTGTTGGTCTGAAAAAAGATAGTCATATACCAAAACAGATCTGAAGAACCTATAATGAAACATCAAGAACATTTATAATCTTCAAAGAACCATATAGCATAAGAAGAGGGTTCATTAATGAAAGCAAGTTGCTGCAAAGAACAAGTTATTTGTATCAGAGATGGAGGCCAACAGACCTTCATTGGCAATCTGATTTCACATATTAAAACCTAAATGCCACATCATTGTGCCCTGGAACCAGATTAGACATTTGGCACACGATACCGAGTCGGTTTGATCAGCGATGTCAGCACGCCTGGATTTGGCAAACGCCACTTCTTTTCCGCACCTGCCTGTGGTTGCCAACATCCCTGCACACATCCACAATCTATATCCTCAGCTGTTCCAGCGTGGCTGATATTATTGCCTATAATACACTCTAGTGAGCTCTTGTGCTGTGATTTATATACGCCTTGGGGCTTGTAGACCCCCCAACCACCCGGCCGCCTCTAGCAAAAACACCTGCTCCATTCGTCCACATACACTTTTTCCAAACCAGTCCTGAAATTCCAGAATACAGTAGGCCTATTTAAACACATCAAGACAACTAATCTTACTTCAAACCACCAGAATGCCTCAAGCAGGTTAACGAGATGTGGGATAATGATGCTTGGATTAATTGGGGTCGTTATTCATCGAGTGGGTGATGAACGGAGAGATGTGCTGGGACGTCTGTAATCATATCAAAGAAGAATAAGTGGACCAAAAGAAGTTTTACACATGATGATTTAGATGCTTAATCATGTAAATTGTGCTGTTGTTTGCATCTTTTTGTAATTTGGATAGATTGTGTTGCATATTGCACGTGGCAACAATGGTCATGGAAAGACATTATTTGCTCACCCTCATGTTTAGACATGTTATAGACCTATTTAAGAAAAGAACTAATAACAAAATGAAATAAAACTTTAACTAAAATGAAAACAGAAGATGTAAAAATAAAATCCGAAATATTAACAAAAATACTAAAATAACACTGCTACAGGAACTTTGGCTATGATCTTTTTAAAACATCAAAGGCTGGCATGCTTCAGTCTTGTAGTGCGCACTTGGCATTAAGCTCCATTCGCATTAAGCCATGTTGCTAATGTGGGAGATGAGAATTCAAATCCAGCTTGACTTTCCACCACGTTGTCCACATCATTTCTCATTTGTCATCTTTTTACTTTCAATAAAATGGCCAAAAAAGTTATTTACAAAATGTACATTGATTCTTCTGCGAACATAACCAATAAATCAGGTGTTGGGAAGCTTTCATAACAGGAAAGAAAAGGCGCGCTAAGCAAGCAGCTCCGGAACACAGCGATGCCAGGTTTGCCTTGCTGCGCTGCCAAGAGGAAAAACCCATGTCACTTGGAATTCATCAGCAGCTGCCGAGGAGGAGAAGCGTCACTAGCCCACGGAAATGCTCCACAAATTGACGTGAAGAAAAAGAAACTGAGGCGTTTTAGCTCCACAATACAATTCGGTCCTCTAAGGAATTTTACAGTGTGCTCCCTATGCACTTGCGAGCGAGTGTCTGTGTGCATGTCCATTGCAAAAGGCCCAACGACCTGGAGAAATGGATTTGAACAAAGCCCCCCAAAAAACGCATTATCTTTTTGCAGGAAATAGAGGCGATAAGATCAATCTAACTTAAGGAAAACAGAAAAGAAAAGCTGTATACATGTCACTTAAGACTTGATTTATAAAAAGCATTTAATGCATGCTCTGCAACAAGACGAGTTGCATGTGACATTTCTGTTTATTCACCAGCATGATGCAGTCACCGAAAGTGCATGTATAAAATTTTAAAAAGCCTTGATACACTGTATCTGACCTACTTAACTTATTCCTGTAACATACACTCTTCTCACAGAATGCACACTAACACAACATCAGCATCAGCACGCACAAGATCATCCACCTACTCTAGACGTTGAGAGCTTCACTGGTAAGAAGCGGCTTACCAGATTACTGAGAACCCCAACAAGTTTATCCCTTTACCGCCATTTTGATGAGTCTCCCTTTGAGTTAACGGATGCAGAATAGTGATAAATCCACAGCTGCGTGGATGCAGAGCTGACAGTGGACTGTCAAAGAGGGTTACCCTTATTTTTAAATGCCTTTGAGCGGCGAATGTATTCAATGGGGGAGATATTTTCTACACAGCCCTCAGCAAAGTGAGAGGAGTACCTCAAGGCTCTGTTTTGGGACCTCTGAAGCTCTGATTATAGAGTAAAAGGAGAATGTTAAAGTCAACATTAAATGATATATGTTTCTGGTCTTATTGTGAATGATTTAGTGGTGCACAATCTTTCTGATCGCCTCTGATGGCTGATGTCACTAATCCCTCCCTGACATACAGAAACCACATTTCACCATCCAAACAATTCCTGATGGATAAAATAATGCATGTTCCCCATCTTAATGTGAATAATTCATTATTTGCACATTATTGCTAAGACATAAATGTTTTCATGTCCTCATAAGTTTTCCTCAAAACTGTAATAACTTGCTCTGCTTTGGCTGACGTCACCAGAAACCACTTTTCACAGTCCAATCATTTCCTGATTGATAAAACCAACTCTTGTGCTGTATTTTTTCTGGTTAAATATCCTGTTAGACTTATGTCACAATATGGAAGGAAAACATTGCAAATGCCACTTCATGCTGACAAGATTTTAAGTATTTACGCTACAAATCAATGCACAGGGACGTTATACACAGATGCATGACGTCCTTGGCCATCTGTCTGCAGTAGGTAAGCACACAGCTGGTTCTTCAGTATTTCAGTAATGCTATAGCCCACGATGTCTCTAATATAGTGTAGGGGGCATCCATAGAGGATTTACCAAAGGTTTCATTTACCACTGAAAGAAAACAACAGCTAGATGTGAAAAATTACATTTCATTATGATTGCAAAAATCTATTAGCAATAAATGCTTTCTTTTCCACAAAACATTGGAATTATTAACCCTATAAATCCTACTCTATCATATGTGTTACGTAAACGTGTCTAAATTATCAACACGATCAAAATGTTGCTAAAAATACCCTGTTGTACACAATCTCCAACATGCCTTCTGTCATCTGATTGATAGTTTAGACTTTTTATCAAGTAAAAGGCCTTTTAGTATAATTGTAAAAATCACGTGTCTTTTTGCTGTGAAATCTTTACTGATTTTAAAAGTAAACGTAAGAAAAACTTTTATATTTTTGGTAATATTTTAAGATGAACATTTACTGGACTGAAGTAACTTATGTTTACTTGATTATCCAAACATAATTGTTTAGAAAATATGATACATCAGGCTTTTGAGAAACGTTTATTTGTACATCTTTCAATCATCATTGTATTGCATTATATGTTATAAATGCATTTAAATGTCTTATTTAAGACATATTTTCTTATTTGAGACAAATAATTAGAAGATATAGAGTAAGAACTGATATTTATATGCATTATATGCAATCTGCTATATAAGATCTCATTGATTTACATTAAAAGCCATCAGAATTTCATCTTACTTTTTTGGCCATATAAATAGCATCTGCACCAAATCGCATATTTTTGCTCAGTTTGGGCTTCTGAATAAATAGGTGTTTTTATTCTGCTCAAGTATGAACTCCATATTCTCACTATATCATACTATATAAAAGCCTGATGTATCAAATATGATAACAAAAAACATGCAAAAAATTTCTTTTAGATTTTGCCTAAAGTCCCAATAAACTGTTCCATTTTCTGACTATTATTTTATATGTCAGGCTTTACAGAGTTAATACTTACAGCAGTGATCAGTTTAGCTGTAGAGTATCTAACATTGCCTACATTTAATTCTCAGCACTAACTTGAGTAAGTAGACACTGCCATTAAGTCTTGTAAAGTGCTAACAGTCATGTTCTGGATGCTTTGTATTTTCAGTTCTGATAGCTGAGAGCAAAGGCAGCCACTAATCATACACATAGCCAGTCAGGCGTTAAGGGATTAGAGAAAGATCTGAGCTGAAAGAATGCCGGAGTTTAGACTATGACTATAAGAAACCTGGATGGGACGCAATCATGACCTATTCTTCAGCCTGTGGTGGCCCGAGGCCTGTGCGCACTGCATGCAACATAACAATTCACATTTACTGAGACTGACTTTGTTTTTCAATGATCAGACTCTAAAATGTTGCAATGCTTTGATATGCAAAGGAAAAAGGTATTTTTAAGATGAAACTTTCTCCTGTTTAAGAACAAAGAACTGTTTTCCATTGTAGATGTGTCTGTCAAGCTAAATTTATTGCCTTTGAATGCCGTCAGATCCCGGTCTCGCACACAAAAGCACGGCCCAGAGAGAAAAGACTCAACTTCCCATTACATAACGCACACTCATCATGAGCCTTTTGAGGATGTTGTTCAAAAGCCCTATGAGCTGTTCACAACTATTTGATGTGCTGTCTCATTTGATGCTAAGCAACTCAAAGCCGATTTCAATCTAAGCACTAAAAACTGAGTCTACACAACCTGCCGTGAATGATGTGAAATTTAGCTTAACGCCCAGAGAGCTTTTGCATTACAACATTTAAAGGGGACATATCATGAAAATCTGACTTTTTCCATGTTTAAGTGCTATAATCGGGTCATCTACCAACCCAGAAACCTTTGTTTTGTCTTTCTCTGCAAGCATGTAAAAAAACAAACCGCTCAGATTTCGCTCCCCTAGTGACGTAGGGGATCTTATTATAATATTACCGCCCCTTAATCTGCACTTTCCACCCATGGCGCCACCATTTTGTTTTTGCAAGCGACAACGGTGTACCAGTTCTAACACCATGGCAAAAGTTCGAGCAAAGCATGCTAACTGTTCTTTCAGTTTGTCGGTTTACTGACAATCGTCATTTTGGCTGCGTGAGATTCTCCAGCTTTGTTGTTGTTAAGCAACCTAAGCACGAGCTGTTAAAGCTCCGCCCTCTTCTGGAAAGGGGGCCGGGAGCAGCAGCTCATTTGCATTTAAAGGGACACACACAAAAAACGGCGTGTTTTTGCTCACACCCAAACAGGAGCAAATTTAACAAGCTATAATAAATGATCTGTGGGGTATTTTGAGCTGAAACTTCACAGACACATTCTGGGGACACCAGAGACTTATATTACATCTTGTGAAAAGGGGCATAATAGGTCCCCTTTAAATCCCATTTTGCCCACCAGCAAACCAAACTCCACCAAACTCATGCACAAAGTCGGGATCAATTCCAAACACATCATGTAGCATTAATTGCACGACATGCATGAACCTCTCTGCCATCTGTGTTGAAGCATCTGTGCATACAGTACTCTACAGTGATGTCTAATAATAGAGCTCGCTGCCACGACCGGTCCAAGATTTTACAAACATTTGTTTTAATGCAAATTATCCATCAACGCTTTTATAGGCATGCATATCAATCATCAAGCTCCTCCTGAACGAATGCATCTGGAAAATTTAACTACAACTTCACCTAAATGGCTTAAATGCAATTAAATGCAAGGCCTCTGTGCACATATAGCAAAACACATTCAGGACTATCTGAATATTTGTGTTGAATTAAAAGAGCCCCGTAAGTTGATGCAAGCTGTCAGTGGTGTGAAGTCACTCACCGCCCCTGATGGTGAGATGCTCTCCTCGGCTCAGCAGCAGTACAGATGAAGATGTGTCTCTCTCTCCTCCACACTGGTGCAGGAATGATGCTTTAATACTGTCTTTAGGGAGAAGAAAAGCCAAACCCCCACCCCCTCCTGTCTAACCGAGCTGCGCTGCGATCCAATGAGAAAGAAAGAGCAGAAATCATTTACGCGGCACATACCTGATGAAGATGATGATGATGGTAGTCAACAGTTTTTTAAATCCACCTCCTCCGCCTGCCTGCCTTCCTATAGGCCTGTAACTCATCTTGTATTATTACTATTAATTGTACACATACATATTAACATTCTATTTTATATACATCTTATCCAGTTTTCTTTTCTCACGAGAACGCTTTTCTTTTTTTTCTTTTTAATCACCGTCTTTTACCTGGGCTCATTAGTTTTAAAAGGTCACATTCGCCTCTGTGCGAGTGAAATGACCAATTATGCTATAATTTGTTATAATTAGAAATAGTGAGCAAAATTACAGTCATCAGTGAACGAGTGACATCATGTGATTCTACTGCCCCCTTGTGATTATATTTGTAGTGAATTATCCTTACAAAACATTTACCAAGGTAACCAGTTTGTCAAAACACTAGAGTTACTACAGAAAAACTCAACTTAAGAGTAAAATAATGATAAAAAGGCAGCTTAGTGGACAGAAATCATAACACATTAGATTTGCTGTTGTTAAACTATTAAAAATGGTTTCTGTTAATTTAAATAATACTGAAATAAAATAAAATAATAATAAACTTGAATGAAAATTAGAAATGTTGCCTGAAATAAAATAAGTACTAAAATTCCTAACAATGAAATTGAAATCATTCTAAATGGAAATATTTAACACAAAAACTAATAAAAATGACTAAAGCACAAAACAGAATTATTAAAATATAAATACGAAAAACTTAAACATTATAAAGCCTAAATTAGAAATTTTGCCTAAAATAAAATAAGTTTAAGTAGTACAATTACTAAAAATTAAATATAAATTAATCTGTTTTAAACAGAAACAAAAAGAATAAATATCCACTTAAATTATTAAAATTTAAACTAAAATTAAAATGAAAACAGAAGACATAAAAATAAAAGCAAATTGAAAATATTACTAAAACTGAAATAAGTATCAATTAAAGCTAAATGGAAATATTTAAAACAAAAACGAATAAAAATGCCAAAAGCACATTTAAAAAAAAAAAAAATTAGAATCTCTCTCTCTCTCTCTAATATATATATATATATATATATATATATATATATATATATGTTTTAATAATTATAACTTAAACAGAAAATAAAAAAGCAAAATATTAATAAATACTATATAATAACAGTGCATCACATATACTTAAAAGTGTGATCATTCGTGACTGCTGTTGCTTAAAAACATGCCCACCGTGGTTCGGTTTCCCCTCAACATGACCATCGGTTCAGTCTGTAATACTTTGGGGATGGGATTCATTCAGACGCTGGTCTCAGGTCAGAGAACCTGCTGTACAGGGGTCAAATGAAATGAAAGTGGAAGATGAAAGTGAGCAGAATGAGAAAATGCTTCACATGAACCAAGAGCATCTCGAGATGCACATGAGACGCTAACACCGGCCTCACGTCACTCAACAGCAGGAGAATGAAGACACAGATTGAAATAAAGACTGAAAAATGACACTGACAGAGTGATCCGACTCTTTACAAATGCTATTCTTATTAACTAACGTTAACAAAGATGAATAAACACGGTAAAAAAAACTGTATTGTTTATTATTAGGTAATGCTTTAACATGAACTAATGGAACCTTATTGTAAAGTGTTACCAGAATATGTCTAGCAGCAACTCTCTGGCGTCCCTCATCTGGTCCTGAATCTCCAAATGCTCTTTAAGCAGAGCCGCTCTTCATTATCAAACACAGGACTGCATCTCTAGACGGACGGCAGGTTAACCTTTTCCAGTTTTATCAGGACGGCAGTCAATAACGTCTCGCGGCTCCTCGGGGGTCTGTGTCCTCGTCTGCTCCGGCCGATATCTCATGTGTTCGGTTCTAAAGGTTCTGTCCAAACAAGGCCATAATTAAACCTCAAACATGACTAGCAGCTGATTATTCTCAAGTAAAATCATTTCTGAAGATGACTAAAAACATCAAAGGCTGCTTCTCTTTTCTATTATTAATTTAGTGTAATAATACATAAAAGCAACTGTATGTAAATATGTATCTTGCGATTTAAACTAAAAACCTTGGAAGTAATTAAAACGCACCAGCATGTGCACAACACTGCATTACTTATTAACATTCATGTTGTTTTAATTACAACCCAGATTTTGCTCTCAAAGCTCATGAGATTTAATGCAGCTCTTATGTTAATAAAAATAGACACAAATGAGTCAATAGTTGTCATACAGTAAGAGTTTTACAACTATAAAATGAACGTGGCTAGCAGCTCAGATCATTTGATGTTGAGAAATATGTCTTTTGATTGCAGAATTTGGTATATTGGCAAATCTGAGCACAGTTTGAGATGTTGAGATCTTTTCTGAATCTTTGAGGTTTATCTTTTTATCAGGAGAAACTTCAGGTTTCAACAACAACAAAAAAAAAAGTCTCAATTGTACGTTTACATTTATGCCTTTATCCGAAGTGACTTACAAAAGAAGAACTAAAGCAATTTGTCAAAGGGCAAACAATATAAAGTTATGTCAAACCTGTATGAATTTCTTTCATCTGCTGAACACAAAAGAAGATATTTTGAAGAATGTCAGTAACCAAACAATTGATGGACCCAATCGACTTCCATAGTATGAAAACAAAATACTATGGAAATCAATGGGGACCATCAACTTTTTGGTTTACATACATATTGCCAAAAGAACGGTACTTGCCTGACTGCATTGTGACAAGTGTAAAGTTTGGTGGAGGGGGGATTATGGTGTGGGGTTGTTTTTCAGGGGTTGGGCTTGGCCCCTTAGTTCCAGTGAAAGGAACTCTTAATGCTTCAGCATACCAAGACATTTTGGACAATTTCATGCTCCTAACTTTGTGGGAGCAGTTTGGGGATGGCCCCTTCCTGTTCCAACATGACTGCGCACCAGTGCACAAAGCAAGGTCCATAAAGACATGGATGAGCGAGTTTGGTGTGGAGGAACTTGACTGGCCTGCACAGAGTCCTGACCTCAACCCGATAGAACACCTTTGGGATGAATAGGAGCAGAGACTGCGAGCCAGGCCTTCTCGTCCAACATCACTGCCTGACCTCACAAATGCGCTTCTAAAAGAATGGTCAAAAATTCCCATAAACACACTCCTAAACCTTGTGGAAAGCCTTCCCAGAGGAGTTAAGGCTGTTACAGCTGCAAAGGGTGGGCCAACTCCATATTAAACCCTACAGATTAAGAATGGGATGTCATTGAAGTTCATGTGCATGTAGTGTATCTTCTTTTGTGTTCAGCAGAAGAAAGAAATTCATACTGTTTTGGAACAGAATTTTCATTTTGGGGTGAATGAGAAACTGTATTCTGGGTTCATCTGCTTTCCTGTACATAGTAGGGGGAGAGTGGGGTAAGATGAGCCAGTGGGTATGTTGACCCACCCCCTGTATCTTGGCAACTGTACACATTTATTGTCATGTGACCATATATTTTGAAACCACCCAACATTTCTGCCAGACTGTGGAAAGGAGAAGCACATGGGAGGAGTGGAAGGCTCTGTTTTTGGCTTGTCAAAAGTAAAATTTTAGCATAACAGATGTAATGGCTGCTGCATCAAAGCAAATGACACATATCGGTGACTTAGCAACACTTCAGATAGTGCGTGATCCCATCCCGATATACACATATACAGAAATTACAGTATTTCAAAAAATCCGTCTTGGCAAGTATTCACTAAACATTATCTGTTATGTCTTAAGTGAACGTTTGATTGACTGTTGGGGAAAAACATCTGACGTGCAACACTATATTAGATCCGTTTGGTACAGTAGGTCTTAATATATAGGCTGTTTCATTAATGTCAATAAAAAAAATTGTGGAATCATGGAAAAAGAGCTGAATGTATATATTTTTCCTATAGATATGGGCTTTGACTTGGTTTGTGCCAAATTTCGTGGTATTACCAGGGATTTTAAGGTATGGTTGCTAGTTGATTTTGTTTTGGAACCTTTAGAAAGAAACTCAATTTTTCTCAAAATTGACTTTGACTTCAACCGGGTGTAGTTCAGTCATTTTTTTGTCATATTCCAACAAATCATACATCATTTTTGAATGTTTTTAACAGAGAATGTGAGAATAACAATAACTCATTTTTGAAAATTTGCTCATTGCCACTCATTTTGCCAGCACGGGTCACATATGATTATTTGTAAAAGGAAATTTGATTATTAAACTAGTTTTTAGAAGAGGTAAATTATCTTTAAAATTTGACATGGGTTTGATTCAGATCCAGATGGTGCAACTTACCCACTGACTCGGATCAACTTACCCCCAAACTGGGGTAAACCAAGCCACATGAACACTTTTTAATAAGAAGCCATATTTTTCAAACCCTTTGTCGTAGATGTATTCTGATCATTTAAAATAATAGGAAACATCCAGAAATTACTTTAGATACTTTCATTGTACTTCTGCCTAATTTCCTCTTATCTTGAGGACCACATGAGTAAATAATGGCTCATCTTACCCCACTCTCCCTCCATTAATAAGGTGTATTTAGGGGTTCAAGTGCATAGCGCTGACACCCTATTGTAATTGTTACATTTTCCAATGATCAGCATTCTCCCCTAAAAGTGATCGGGCAGTTAAAAAAAAAAAAAAAAAGTAAAAAATCTGATTCATGGTCCCTAAGGGCCGCCAAAACGTTCAAAGTGGGTGAAGCCACTTTTACTAAAATGGCTATAACTCGTGAACGGAATGAGATATTTTCACCAAACTTGGCACACCTATGTAAGAGCTCATTCTGTGGTCGCATAAAAAAGGATGCGGCAACTAGCCACTTGTTGGCGCTATAACAGCAAAAAAAAAACAAAAAAAACATGAAAATGGCTATAACTACTTACTTCACTGTTAGTCTGATCGACTTGAAAATTGGCATACAGTGTCTTTGTCCGAGGTGCCATGATTGTCTATGAGGACACTGACGTATCTTGAAAAACATGTCCGCCATCGTCCAATGAAGTTTGAGCAGCTATCAGACAAGGTTAACAGAGGTCGATCGGAATGAAACTCGCTGGGCCTGTTTGACTCTCGTCCCTAGAGGCCTGTGAGAAATTCAAAAGAAATCAGCCCCGAGGGGGCGCCTTCGCATTTTTCACGTGCACAAATGATCTTGTATCGCGAGATTTTTCACACACGCCCACGAAATTCATACCACATGGTTGAACTCCTCATTCTGAGCAACTTTGCCTCTAGGCCCGCCGCTGTCCATCGAATCGTTCGTTAAATATTGGAGATTATTTCAATTCATCTTTTTACACATATGCTTAAAGGCCTTAAAACACTTGAACCCTGTTAATTGCTGCTTGCAGCTATATTTTGAATTTGGTCTTTTAATATCATTCTCTTACTACATTACTACTAAAAAATAACTGGCAGGCAGAAGAGGAAAGCCTTGTTTTGCCCTCCAGGTGGGCGGAACAGGTTGTGATGTCATGTGAAAACTATGAATTATTAGACAACTATATTAGGAAGCAAGCTGGATTGTATATGAGAAACATCTCATGTAATTTCTCTCTTATGTGCTAATTTAAAATACTTCCAACGTTGAGTTTCACTTTATTGCGAGCAGATTCACCTCGAGTCCATGTGACTTCCCAGTAAAATCCAGATCTGCTGTCATGAGTTTCGTTCACAGCCCTGCAGTAAAACAGCTGCACAATCTCCACAGCGCTCAGCCAGCTGCGCAACATAAAAATAGAGTCCAGCACAACAAAACCTATTAGCTTCAGTCCATTGCTTACTACGTTTAATGTGCAATTTGTCAGAAAGTGGCAATGCAGCAATCTACATTACGATGATATTATTGTTTTGCAGTATTACCTGTTTGCCATGCTCCTCCAAAAACAGCAATGACAGATGAACTGGAAGTCTCAGAAGAAGAAAAAACTACATCTGATATGCACACAAAATATCATCCGTGCATTCAATCAACATTCAATTCAACCATGCATCCATCAATAGTACAGATTACTTCAAAGGAGGACTCAACCATGAAGATGTGAGCTTCTTGTTTATTGTTATCAAGGAGTTCATGTTGGTTAATTGCATTGATAGCCGAACAACACGATCAACCCTATTAGCTTCTGTAAGGCTCACCGTCTGGCACGAGAAGAGATGCTGCTGGGTTAAACATACAGTATATCTTAATGGCAATTACATATGTTTAGTAAGTACATTCTCCTCTACAAGATATTCATGTACAATATACAAGTTTAAAAAATATAGTTTGCATTGAGTTCCACAACCGTTTCGTTCTCTTCACGATGACAAAAATTCACATTAGTTGCTTTGGACTGTAATGCTTTCTATGGAGCGAAGAGGACTGGGACTTTTTTTGTTTGCTTCAAAAGAAAGAAAAGGAAGATATTGGTCACTGACACACACACACACACACACACACACACACACACACACACACACACACACACACACACACACACACACACACACGTGTGTAATCTTTACATCATTGAGAAAAGCGTGGCTGAAACAGAAGACCGGACAAACAAACAGCAGTATTTTTAAGATACAAACACGCTCACACACTTACAATAAACACACTACAGGACACCAGATACATGACGGGCCGAGAAAACCAACTCAAAGAGCACCGACTTTTGTATTTTAAATGTGTAAGGAATCAACATTCAAGTTGAAAGAAAGTGAGAAAGCCAAGGCCAAATAATATGAACGTAACGGAGAACAAGACACTGAAGGCTGTGAACGAAGACGACGTCTGAACCGATGTTGCTGAGGAAAAATGCATTTCTAAAGCACTTGCGAAAATGTTAAATAAACAAATGACAAAATACTGCTGACGTTAACACAACAAGCAACTTTAGATGGATGAGAGTTTGGTTTAGTGATGCAATCAAAGATTAAAGTGTTAAAACTACACAAAATGCTGGGTTGAAAATAACCCAAGTTGGGTTAAATATGGACTGGGTAGTGACTGGGTTGATTTGACCCTGAGATTGGGTATTTTTTGACCCAGAGATTGGGTTGTTATTTAAAATCAACTATTGTTTAAAATTACTATTACTCATCTAAAATGAACCCAAAATATGTTGGAAATTAACATTTATTAATGTTTAATAAATGAACATTTATTAATAAGTTTAATGAATAATAACTAAATAATAAACATTTATTAATAAATGTTCACCTTTTGATTATTATTGTTGCCTCTAGTAATTATGTGTCTGATTTTTAATTTCCAACCTATTTTGGGTTCATTTTAAGCCAGCCATATAGTCATTTTTAATCAATAGTTGAGTTTAATAAAACTACCCAGCAGGTTGGGCAAACATTTGACCCAAACGATGAATCAAAACAACCCAATCGCTGGGTTTGTCCATATTTAACCCAACTTGGGTTGTTTTTGACCCAGCATTTTTTTGTGTGTAGTTGAGTTGAATAAAACTACCCAGCAGATTGGGCAAACATTTAACCCAGTCGCTGGGTTTGTCCATATTTAACCCAACCTGGGTTGTTTTTAACCCAGCATTTTTTTTTTAGAGTGTTGGAAAGACAAAAATTAGAAGAGAAAATGTAGGCATGTGACCTGGCAAAAACAATTCATTCAAAAAGTCAAGTTTGTCCATCACAGAGGGCCCAAATAACACTTTAAAACCCCCACTGCTCTTTACAAGCTAGAAATCATCAGGGTTACAAATGTGCAGTCACTTTTAAAACAGTGATTTGGAAATTAAGTTCATACGGTGATTTGACGTAAATAAGCAATTTCTTTAAAAAACAAAAAACAGCAAAATATCATTAAAAAAAATGAATAAGAAACAGGTTTCGCAGCCAAGCGAAAGCAGCTGCTGGGTGGCCTGATGCAGCAGAACAATAATTCAGTAACACAAACAAGCCAGTGACACGGACGTTTTGTCCCACGGAAAAGTCCTCAGAACCAGGACGTCGCTCTCCAGGGGGACAAAAAAGGCAAACCAAAGGTTTTCCGACCCATCTGGGTTGAAGTTCTCCTGCTGTTTGGAGCAAAGTCTTAAGGACACTGGGCTTAAACTGAAGGCAGAGGACGTGAAAATGGATGATTAGAACGATTCGGATCCTCCAATCTGAATTTAGCACTAGCACTAAGATGGCACAGAATGCTGCGATTAGGTATTGGGCCTTTTTCACTGCATATAAAATGAATGAACTGTATTGTGAAGATTTCCTTTGCTGAGAATCGCTTCTCTTCTGTTCCCAATTATTTTAGCAAAGGCGTATGTGATGATAGTGTCCTTTTTCTGTTAGAATATCACACTTAATGCTTTCCAGAAAGAGACGGAAAGAGAAAAAAAAAAAAATGAATGAGGCAAGACGTAAGAGATGAACGTAATAGCGAAAGCTTTTCCCACAAGCGCTAAATGTAGCCTGAATTGATTTCAGAAAACTCCACACCCAAAAAAACATGATTTTGCAGGGGCTGTTTTGGGTTTATTCAGTATAAGGCTTCATGATCGTCACAGTGGTTTCTTAGTGTGGGGTTAAAAGGCTACGTAGCTGGAAGGAGAAATGAAATTCACTCCATCCGCATGTCTCTGAGCTCGTGTGGACCGGTCTCTGGATTTTTTTTTCTTCTTTTTTTTTTTTCCTTTGTTTTTTTGTCTTTTTTGTCGTCTCTCCGTTTAGTCATGATCACTTCTCAGGTTTTCAGGAGCGCCTGGCAACAACAAAAGCAATTCCTGTCAGGGAATAAAAATAGACAGATCACACACAGTCATTATTGCACTTTATTTGGCCCACAACAAACACTAAAGGCTTATTCAAAGACTGAGCACAAGATTTTAAAAAGGTAACTATGGGAATCGACATTGCAGATAGACGTTAATATTATTGGTCTTTAGCCATATTCAGACAGGAATAATTTTAGACTGCTTTGTTTGTGCAAAAAACATAATTTACCACTTTATTTACAAAATAATATTATCCAAAGCAACAAAACTTCTTTAGTCAACACAACACGCATGCACCGTGATGCTCCCCCTACTGGATAGCAGGTCAATATTTTCTGGTAAATTGTGTGGGGGGTTTTTTGTGCAAACAAAGCACTCGTGTCGCTTCATAAAATTGAGGTTAAATCACTGGAGTCGCATGGATTACTTTAGTGATGCCTTTACTACTGTTCTGGACTTTGAAAGTGGTAGTTGCTTTGCTCCCAATGAAGGAAATCTCAAATTTCATCAAAAAGATCTTCATTTGTGTTCCGAAGATTAACAAAGGTCTTATGGGTTTGGAACAACATGAGGGTGAGTAATAAATATTTTTGGGTGAACTATCCCTTTAAATCTATAGTTCCCAAGGAGGTTGAGGTCCACTTTCCTGCAGAGTTTAGCTCCAACCTTGATCAAACTCACCTGCCTGTAGCTTTCTAGTAACTCTGAAGACCTTGATTAGCTTGTTCACATGTGTTTGATGTACTGTGATGTGTTGTGGTGAAGAATGAGCCGTCATACCTGTGATTTGGACAGTGATGGAGTCTGAATCTCATCTGTGACTCTTCTGCTGTTGCATCAGACCCACATTCTCATAGACTCGAGAGCTGTCGTCCCTCAAACTGTAAAACATATAGACATCAGATACCTCTATACATCTTAACCAGGCAAAATGGTGAGTTTCCAGCTTAGAGTTGGCATGAAATCAATGCTGACACATTTTACACTTAGTTTTTTCTCCTGCAAAGTCAGAAATCTCCACTTCTGCATAAATGCTGTGCTTTTTAACTTGCTATTCATCAAAGAATCCTGACAAAATTTTTTACACAACCGTTTTCAACACTGATAATAATAATCAGCATATTAGAATGATTTGTCTATAGCGTGAGGTTTTGTGTGAAAAGCATGCGTGTTCTCACTCGGCACAGGTTGGCGTTGGTGTGCACGGTGGCAGAGGGCTCTGATCTCCTCCAGTCAGGTCAGAGAGAGAATATTTGATGTTGGTGTACTCGCGTCCTTTAATTTTACTTTTCTGAAAGAGACACAAAAGAATCAGCCTTTCAATCTCACCACTAATCAAGCTCAATATCTGTGTCGTACACACCTGCTCCTCCTCTATGCGGCGCTGTAGAGTCTCAATATAGTGCTGCACGGCCATGTATATGAACCGATACTGGGCCTCTGTCTGTACCATTCCTGAACGCTGAGATCGCACCATCTGGATAGTCTTGGGCACGTCAATATCACAGTCCACTCCTGCACAACACAGACTTCTGGTTAGAGCTAACTTTAAAAAAAAAAAAAAAGTGAAGTTGCTACTGTGGCCTAATTTAGATTGTAGGGCCTAGTAATTAACATAAAGAGAATCAATAGTAGCGATCGACCATTATACATAGGGTACATGTTTTATGCAGTCTTTACAGCTGGAAGTTTGCAAGGTTTGTGAACTTAAATGTTTATTAGATATTCAGTAAATTGTTTAAATGATAAAAAAGCGTATTTGTCGAATGTTGACAGTAGATGAGGAAGTATAGAGTTTGCCTTTCTATTACTAACAAAAAAAAAAGCAAGTACTATAATACTTTTTATATACTTTTACTTTGTTATATACCTTTGTTCTAGGGCATCATATCGGTATCGGCTGGTATATGTTCATGTTTAATGTTATCGGCAGGATAAGAAAATTTGGCAGATATATTAAAGCTGATAAATAATGGCTTATTTCCTTCAGCTGAGACACTTCATATATACACTGTTTGATATGATGGTTTTGAATTGCTTGAAATATGATTAGAATAACTTCAAAAAGGACAATACAGTTAAGTTCAACATGTGCAGCGCAAGTCTGTCATATAGGCTAGATAAAATTGTAATGAGAACATTATAATTGTTTGCTTAGGACATGGCTTTTAAATGGTGAGACTTTTGTTTTTGTAATCAAATTATTTAAAAAAAAATTATATAAAATTATATCAAAAATGACATTAAAAATTGGATTTAGATTAATCAGCCAATATATCGCTTATCGGCTTTCAAATATAAAGATTATTGGTTATTGTTATCGGCCAAAATTTTCATATCGGTGCATCCCTACTTTGTTCTGTCTAATAAGTAAATTTAATAAAATTAAGTAAATGTAGAATGCGAGCTCCAATGCGCAGTGAAAATCAAATATCAAAATATAAGTCCAACTTCCAATACATCAACCAAACAGAAAAAATTACATGCTGATGCCGATAATTAAAAAAGTGCCAAATATCAGCCAAAATATATTTATATAAATACATACATACATATATACACACATATATATGCCATGGCAATATAACACTCAACCACTAATTAATAGATGATCAATCTAGATGTAGGGACTTTACCCTTTTCTCTGATGATGTCTATTAAAATATCAATAACGATGAACGTTCCTGTTCGTCCAATACCAGCACTGAAGGAGAAAGAGAAATGCAAGTTTATAACCAACAAACAGACTCGCTTGATGATGAAAATATTTAGACTGACATGTCTAACTAAAAGCCATAAATATTTTGATTGAAATCAGCTCTGGTCTGTTTGAAGTGTGTTTTTGATCGTGTTCTCATAACCTGCAGTGCACCACGATGGGTCCAGCCCCGGTTATGCCCTCTTGCTTCAATTTGACCTCTTCCAGGAAGTCCAGAACACCACCAGGGTCTCCGGGCACACCGTGGTCTGGCCATGCGCGGAAATGGTACTGCCACACTGTGCGCTCAGTATTACCCTAACATATCAGACAGAACACTAGTGTTAGAGACAAACTCTTGTGTTCATGTGTCATGTAAAAATGTAATTTTTACTTTACCTGTCCAACTTTTGACAGCTTCAGCTCTCGCAGGATGTAATCATGTGCTGACGTTTCCTTAACGTTCCGCACACGCATGGCTCCGTACTCCTTCAACGCGGACACATCAGGCCAATACTTCACACACTTACTCTGTGAAGGAAAGTACAATGCATATCAGAACAGTTCAGTTTTGGCTGAACATTTAATTAGAAATAAAACCGAAATCGTAAAATGGCTTAGTGCGATTATCAAATCGCAAAGGCTGCGATTTATTAAATAAATATATGTGCTGCGGGTTTCCGAGTGAAGCAACACTCGTCAACCATTTTCCAAATAAGAAATGTGTATTAAATCTGTAATAGTATTATCACAAGAGTAATATTTTGTATTATGTTTTGTTAATATTTTTATTTTGTAATAATAATAATAATCATAATAAAAATTAGAGCTGCACGATTCTGGATAAATTGAGAATCATGATTTTTTTTTGTTGTTTCAAATAGAGGTCGCGACTCTCCCATGATTCTGAACATACAACTAAACAAAATAACATGATTTACTAAAAGTTCTGAAAAAAAAAAAAAAAAAAAAAGTATAACTAATTTTAATGAAGTATATAAAAAATAAAATCAGTTTGAATAAATGATTCAATGACTCACTCAAATACTTCACTTGTTTCATTACTGGATAAATCTTCGTTTTTGAACAAATCCTTTGAATGAATGATTCAATGACAAATACAATTTTTAACAGTCACTTGTTGCTCTATTTTGATCACTACCGTAGAAATCAGTGTTTACGTCCGACCTATAAACATTTATCCCAGTATTTCTGTGATAATTTGAATATTTGTAACACAAATAATGATACAGTGTGTTTGAAAAGACTGTTTGTAAAGCTTTTTCATACCTACACAAGACAACGGCTCTCTCTGGCTCAGTGACAGTGCGAACACAGATCTGAATGGTCCAGTGTGATTTTGTCAAAGGTTTAATAGACAAAAGGCGAATTGTTGTCAGTTAGGAATAGAATTGTGTGGGTGTTTGAATCGAGATTGCGATCTTTTAACGCTTAATCATGCATCTCTAATAAAAATATAAATTATCATCATTATTTTACAGTCATTTTGATATATAATCAAATTGTGCATCCCTACAAACAGGAACAGTAAACCTGGAGCTCTTTTTAAAATGTATTTTAAATAGCAATAGCAATTTTTTATCATGAATTAAGTTTTTTTTTTTTTCACACAAATTATGACTTCAAGTCTAACTTCAAGTTTCGAAAGTACATTTCATGACACAATAATCATTTTTGTACCATTTAAATACTGTTCACATATTTAAATATTAATTTTAGCTAGCTAAAAATCAGTTCATGAACCACAACAAAAATGTATGTGATGGGTAAAACCCTTGGGAAACAGCTCACCTTTCCCCGTTCCACTTCCTTCGTGGTCATAACGATGACTCGAGAATTCTCCTGAAACACCATCCTCCAGAAGTCACTGATGGTGTTTTGCAGGCAGCCCTGCGTGGCGATGTAGCTCCTCTTCAACTTCGAATTGTTGCATTTACTCTCGTTATCAGGCTGGCGAAGCACAAAAACCACGTTATTACACAAGTAAATATTGAATCATTCTGACAGGACTTGAAGGCACTTTTATTACCATGATGATGTTGGCGTTGATGTAGTCAGAGCCTGGCTCATTTGCATCACCGTCGGTCAGCACGACTCGCGTGTGGTCGACTGAGGAAGAGGCGCAGAGATAAGAATATTAATATTGGCCCATCAGCATGTGGCACATGTGATTCTGAGAGTTTTCTGGGATTTGCAGGATGATGATGTTCACTTACAGGGAAGAATGTTCTTATATCTGTTCTTGTTTTTGTTTTCTGGCCGTTGGCCCTCCTTGCGACTGTAGAGTAGTTTACACTCCTGCTGCTGAAGAGTCTGTGGGCACAGAATTGAAAATGATTCCCAGAACTCGACTCTTTATAATAAAGGTGTGAGAAACTGTGCATTGATTTATCAGTGTAGTTATCCGTTGTGGCTCTCACCTCAAACTCCTCCCAGAATCCCTGCTTGACCTTATCTGTGGCCTCTGCCAGCTTGCTGAGCTCTCGTACCCGGCTCTCGATCTCTGCTGCATTGATGCGGGTCGTGTTCAGAGGCTGTAAGAAACACAACACTGCATTACTTGGTATTAGGAATGTCAAATGTACCAGTACTGCTCAAAAGTTAGGGGTTGGTCTTTTGGTCCCGAACTTTTGAACGGTAGTGTATGATTTACAAATAAGGAACATCACAATTCTCAATGGATCTTTACTTAAAATGGTCAATCACACACCTGTTTGAGCTGCAGGACTGTCCCCAGTGTTTCCACCATAGGGTTTTTCTTGTAGTGCTCCACCAGGTCTGTGAGCGAGTCGAATTTCTCCCCACCGCCAACATCATACTTTAGATCATGCTGAAAAAAATGATAATAGAAATAATCGCCAACTTACATAACACATAAGATTTAAGATGAAGCATGTCATTCCTGCACTGCTAGTTGCGGCAAAAAAAATACTGTCTATTCAAACAGGTTTCCAATTTTAGACCATCAATTAAACATTAACACTGAATGCAGGAACACATTTTAGCCTAAATATACATTAGGGATGCACCAAAATTTCGGCTACCGAACATTTTTGGCCGAAGCAGCTATTTTTGGTTTCGAGCCGAAATGGTTTTGGAGGGCCGAAATCAGTGACCGAAACAAGACAATTAATTTCTGCTTCTCCGGTGGCTCGTTTTGACTGTGTTTAGCGTCTATTTCGTGCAGTTAAACATGTTAAACATGTCAGCTGTGTGGACAGTGGACACTAGCTCTGGACTGACAATATTAATTTCTCGATTTTAATCGATAATGTAATGGTTCTTAAATCTAAAATCTTTTAGTCTGTGCTGTTTTCTGTTCAAAACTAATTTGTAGCACGCTTGTCATTCAATAATCAAAAAAAGCTTTGTGCTTTGTTACTTTCAATATGAAGCAAAGTCTCAACTTTAAAATTCTTTTGATTTTTATATGAAATACAAACAATAAATGACGTTTTGGCACTCTTTATTACGCCGTGAAGGATCACTGTAGCCATCTCTTTACTACTAGTTACATCACAAAATAAACGTGTGAACACCAGAAGAATGTCGAAGGATATATTACAACTTATCGAAATGAATCCTGTCTCATATAATCACTCAATCAGTGATTTAACCAGGAAAGATGTCAATAAAACAGCTTGTTGGCTCTACAATGTCACTTAACATTACATTTACCTCAAGAAAGCCATTCAATATCCATTAACTCATTAGCTAGCTAGAAAAAATAAGTCTAAAGAAGAGCTTTTTGCTAAATATATGCACTGTATTACATAATGATTATATTCACCTGTTAGTGATGTCTTCATTATTTAATAAACTACAGTTTATTGTCGTTTAAATGTTTATATTTCACCAACAGACTGGAGTAGAAACAATTCTTTTTATTAAAAAGTTGATATAAACACTTCTGTGCAATTTAAATGTTTGTACAACTCAGTTTTAGCTATTTGAGTGTTGATCATTAAATAAGTTTGATTAATTTATTGATTATTCATTTATTTATTTTCAGTTTTGGTTTCAGTTTTCGGCCAAGTGCATCTTGAATTTTCGGTTTCGGTTCATCACTAATATATATTTTTATCAGCAATGCTTTAAAGGAATGAATGTAGAAACAACTTCATTTAAAAACATTAAAGCTGCATCTTCAAATTCAATAAACAAGAAAAAATATTTGTTTAAATCTACACTATTTGAGCACACTAATTGACTAGTTGGTTGTTTGAACAACTAGTTGACCATTCTAATCTATCTCTTATTTAAAAAAAACAAAAACACACATTTCACCTGCAAGTCATTCTTCTGAACTTTACCTGGCAGCGTATCATGACGTGGGTGACTTTGGGTTTGCTGTCGCTGGTGTCCGTCTTGTCATCTCCAGTCCGTACGGAGAGCACAAAATCTCCCGGGTGACTCTGACTTTCTCTCACCAGGAAACTTCCGTTCTTGCCCTTCTCTGTCAACAACTTCTCTGCCTCACGACCAGATAGGTGACCATGAAACCACCTTGCAAAAAAACAAAAAAGGACAACATCAAAGGAGGGTGTTCAGGTTCAGACGCCAATAAAAAGTCTATAAAACACAACTATCGGCCTACGTTGTCATGGAAGGACAGACGGATAATGAGCTATGCATGTGCTCACCTCTCAGAAGTGGGATCGGCACAGTTGAGCGGGTATTTCAGCTCAATGACGTCTCCGTTTTTCTCTTTCAGCTGTCCATGATGTTCCATGTAATACTGCACCAGCTCAGCCAGCGTGGCAAACTTCTCTCCACCGTACAGGTCATAATAGTCTCCCGTGTTTTGGATCTTAATGTGGGTGACGGCGCCATTTCGCCTAGTGAAGAGAAGAGCTTCAATTCAGTATATAATTGGTTTATACTAGTACACAAAAATGTTTGTAATTTTAACAGAAAAATGCTACAGTAAAATGTTAATTGATTAACTGTAAGTTACCTTGCCATATACAGTGAAAAGTTGTGAATGGTTTAAAGGAGTCCTTGATTATGATTTCACTTTTTTAACTTTAGTTAGTGTGTAATGTTGCTGTTTGAGCATAAACAACATCTGCAAAGTTACGACGCTCAAAGTTCAACGCAAAGGGAGATATTTTCTTTTACAGAAATCGCTTTTTAAGGACTACAACAAACGGCTGGTAGGGACTACAACAAGCATCTTCCTGGGTTGGTGACATCACAAACCCCAAAATTTACATAAACCCCGCCCCCGAGAACACGCAACAAAGGGGGTGTGGCCATGTTGGGCTGCTTTAGAGAAGAGGAAGAGTTGTTGTAGTAGAGTTGTTGACAAGCTCCGCCCTCTTCTGAAAAGGGGGCCGGGAGCAGCAGCTCATTTGCATTTAAAGGGACACACACAAAAATGGTGTGTTTTTGCTCACACCCAAATAGGGGCAAATTTGACAAGCTATAATAAATGATCTGTGGCGTATTTTGAGCTGAAACTTCAGACACATTCTGTGTCAATCTTGTCAGACATATTTACTACAAAAATCTATTTATACCATATTAAAGACTAATTACTTTAACCCCAAATGCTTCTAATTTAAAATGCAATAAATTTTAGTATGCTCACTTATTCTTTTATATATTTTAATACGTACAAATCAGAATAAGAATGTTGTTTCAATTTTTACATAAATATAAGTGTTAGACTAAATGACAATGGAACATTATTTCACCCACATTTTGACATTTTATTCTCCCAAAACTTATTTGAAACCTTAAAAGTAGACGTTTTACTTTTCTATGTATATAAAATCACTTTTGTGATTTCTATTGATTCGGACATCTAAATGTCATTGACCCACAGGCAACAATACGCCATCCTGCAAGAATACCGGTGTGGTCAGTATTTTTTTTTACGGTGAATTTGTGCCGTTTTTTCACTTTAAATTTAACAGGATATTTTTACAGTGTAGTCAAGTGCATAATATATTTTCCAATTAACACTTGTTATTCCCAGCCTGAATGCTGGTTTGTCCGTCACCTCTCACCTGACAGAAAGAGTAAAGTCTCCAGGGTTGCTTTTGCTGGGACGGGCCAAGAAACTGCCGTCCACACCACGAGTGAGTAGAAGGTTTTCTGCCTCCACTCCAGTGATGTTGGGGTGGAACCACCTACCGACAGACACACAACACAGTCCGTCACGACATGAAATAACACTTCTAACAACAAGCGGCTACTGTTGGTCAGTAAACATGAAAGTACCTGCAGAAATGTCAGTAAAAAATGTCATATGAAAAAAGATAAGCCACAAAAAAGTGTGCAGCTCAACATTAAAACCATTTTAGCATTAAATATTGAGAATATTGGATCAAAATAGTGAAATATATTCTGCAGGATCTTTTGCCCTCTGATTACTTCAAACAATATAATATTTGTGTCAAATGTATTGTTGAAATTTGTGGTTGTACTATGTTTATTTTAAATATGTGATACTTGCTTTCATATTTTGTTTCTAATGTAATCAGTTTCAGACAGTTTTAAGTTTGACTTAAGTGCCCTAATATGGTTTGGTCACACTCCAGATGCTTTAGTTTTTGTTTATAGGCTGAATTATGCAAACATCTATTTTTCTTATCAATTATATCTATCTATATCTATTGTGGGTATCACATGAAAGCTATATTAATACAAGCAGGGCAGATGCATTAACTATAATAAGCAAAATAACGCCAAATTATGTTATTCACACCACACTGCTGTCATGCCATACTTCAAAACACAGTGTCACATCCCTGTCTGTGGACAAATCTACAATATGACCTGTCAATCATAACCAACAGATATGGAATATGATCACTGAGCAGAAAATGAGTTAATTCAAAGTAATTCCTCATTAGACTGACTCTTTCACACTCAAAACATGTCCAGTCTCGCCCTGTTGGGTTTAAATCATTAAACTGTCTGACATTTAAACACGTTCATATCGCACCTCAGACATTTAAAACACTTTAAACAAACATTTATTTGATTTATCGTGAAAATAAGATGCCCGACAGAGACAAGAAATGCAAAATAAACGAGAAACGCGGAGAATATTAGGTTTGTTTTTGCTTGTTTCTCACCTTCGGGATGTCATCTCTCCCTCACTCTGTTTACTGCAATTTCACTCAGTTTCCGGGTAAAAACTCAGTTTAAATCGACAGCCCCGTGTTCAGCGCCTCATACGGCAGCGAGTCCCGCTCGGTTTGGGTTCGGACAGACGGACATGAGTGAATAAAATAACGGGAAAGAGGGAACAGGAGCGCTAGGCCGCGGCGGCGGAGAGAGTTTTCTGGAGTCGATTGGAAAAACGTCACCAAAGCTGCGACACACAGCGAGCGACGCGCCGTACTGACGCCCTCTAGAGGCGGAACGCTGGAACAACAGCTCGGACAAATTTTGTCTAAAATAGATTTAAAATAATATATATTTTTATATCATCATAATTTAGGTTAAAATTGACCTATATGAATGTATAAGTGCATTTTGGATTCTCTAACTAACCACCATAAAAATTACAAATGTTTTGAACAATGGCAATCATTGAAAACAAATTCTGAGACAAACACACTGTAAGATTAATAGAAGAGAAAAAAAACCCCAGAAAGAAAATATACAAATGGGGCATATCAGCAGCATCTTGACAAGCAAATAGCACACATGCTTTGCAATAATTTACAGTATTTTTGCTTTGTTATTCCTTGTTCTGGTTAAAAAAATGAAGGTAGTGAGCATTTTCTATTTTAAATTAAGTATGAATGATTTCGTGGTGTCCATTTACATTTGTGGATAATTTTTGGACATATTTCCGCATATAAAAAGTAAATTTATAATATAACATAGGCGTATTTAATTTCAACATCTAACATTTTTTTCTGAGTTACATTATAGTGATTTTGTTTTAACAAAATAAATATTGTATTGTTATATTGTATTAGTATATAAAATAAAATAAATGGATAATGCTCCCCTGTATTTTTTTTTTCCAAACGCGAACTGCCTCCGGTGCCTTTTTGTCCCATCGTGCGGCTCGTCTAAAGCTTGACGTGGCATCATCAGTAGCGCAGCTAGCGCTTGTCAGTCTCCGCCTTAATCGGTGCCGTGCGGCGTAAAGTCTCTTTTATGGGTTTTATCCTCCATTAATACACCGCACCAAACATGTTTACGTTCTCGGAACTAGTCGTGCTCCTCTGCGCGCTGTCTTACACGGCGAGCGGCTATTTTGTGAGCATAGACGCGCACGCGGAGGAGTGTTTCTATGAGCGCGTGAACTCGGGCACGAAGATGGGCCTGATGTTTGAGGTCGCCGAGGGAGGTTTTCTGGACATCGACGTGGAGGTGGGCATTAAAATACACGTATAATATTATTAAATATCATTAGAAAGATATAGTAGACCATAAACAGCCTCTATAGGATGTTTGCAGGTATCGCTGTCTGCTCACTCCAGATGGTGGATGGAGCCGGAAGTGAATTACTGGTTGAGAGTGATTATTTTGAGCTTAGATACTGGATAATGTATAACATATAGACGAGTCAAGGTCAAAGGGAAAGTAATGTGGTTTTGTTTTATCCTATTTTGCTTAGATGGTTGTTAAACAAAACAAATACTCTGGTATTACCTTGGTGTTTTGGTTCTGGTATCATGGTAATCCAATAGTTTGGTTAGTACTGCTTGTACTAAGGTATTCTTAGAGTACCATATAAATACATAGTACTGTCATTTTTTTTTTTGAGGCAAAAGCTGATGTAAAGACAGTGACGTGTAATTATAGACAACTAGATATAGCACCTGTCATGTACCTGTTAAAGTTGAGGTTTATTCTAATTTAATCTAATGTATTGTTTGTCTTGAACAGATAACAGGTCCGGATGGGAAGCAGATCTATAAAGGAGACCGTGAGTCCAGTGGGAAGTATTCTGTAGCCGCCCATATGGACGGAACCTACAAGTTCTGCTTCAGCAACAAGATGTCCACCATGACCCCTAAGATCGTGATGTTCACCATCGACATCGGCGAGGCGCCCAAAGGACAGGACATGGAGACAGAGGGTGAGCGCAGAAACTGACGCAAGCTTTTCTGAGAAGTTTGTTTCTCATAGTGTCCTCTCTTGTGCGCCATATGGTAGGGTTTCCACGGTCACGGAAAACCTGGAAATATCTGGGAGCTGCAAAACACAATAAAAAAGTTGTGGAAATGTACATTTTTGTAATGAATATAATGTTTTCTGCCTAGTTCTAAAATATTTAATTGGCTAGAAATTGTACAGTAGTGGCCAAAAGTGGCATCTTCACCTTTTATTCAAATATTATTAAAATTTCATGAAGACTTTAAACATGTTGCGTAGTTGTGCTTTGGTTTTATTTGTGATAATAATGCAATGAAACATGACAAATTGTGCCAGCATAATTTTTGGCCAGACTGTCATACAAAGAAATTATAAATACGTGCAAAAACAATGTATGCTTTGTATGTTTTCATGTGTAAAATAAAATCTGTAGCTGTAGTTTGCCTTTTTTGCCAAATTATTTTGTACCTGAACCAAATTTAGTGCTTCCCTCATATTTAAAATATATAAAATATTTTCTTCATATTTTGATGGTTTAATTGAACTTGTAGGGTCATTAAAAACTAAAATCTCCTCCGGACATCATTTCTGGCCACTACTGTATATTAGAAAAAGTATAAAATTTTTAATTTTCATTATTTGAAGAAAAAATAATGGTAACACTTTACAATAAGGTCCCATTAGTTAATGTTTAGTTAATGCATTAGCTAATAACAAGCAATACCTTTGTTCCAGTGTTTATTAATCTTTGTTAATAAAATTACGACTGTTCATTGTTAGTTCAAGTCCATTAAATAATAATAAGTTAACAAATTGATTTTAATAATGTATTAGTAAATGTATTAAAACTGAAAATTAACAAAGATGTTAACTAAATGTTTTAGAACTAGTTTTCATTACCTAATGTATTTATCTAAAGTGTTACCAAAATCATTTAAAAATAATCTTTTTTTTTTTTTTTTTACTTCTAACGTGACTTTCTTCCCTCTCCAGGAGGTGGTGACAGCTGGGATGGTAGGAATAGACTGTGTAGTAGATTGTTTTAACATTGGTTGAGCTTTAAACTTCAATCTAACACTTAAACGTGCACCTGTGTGTGTAAAGACAGTGTGAGAAATGATCTGAACGTTTACTGACTCCTGTGCTCATATAAAGATGCGGGTTAAACCTGAAGAGTGAGCTGTGGGTTTTGTGTTAAAGACATAACGTGAATGGAAAGGAGAGGTTTATTTGAAGTTCCCATTGCCTGATTTGGCCATTCTGGTTTTATGCTGTATATACGATCAGTGTTTTTAATAATGCACCAAAAACTAAAGCTGTTTATGACCTGTCAACTCTTGCATGTGTAATATGAGGTTATGTGATTACAAACTTGCATATTGCTGTTTGTAAAACCAGGTGTGTTACATTTGCATGCTGCATACGCTGCAATTTGTTTGTGTTGATTCAATCGCCATGAGTAAATTCCTATTAATTTATTTCCAGCTCATCAGAATAAGCTGGAGGAGATGATCAATGAGCTGGCGGTTGCCATGACGGCGGTCAAACATGAGCAGGAATACATGGAGGTCCGAGAGAGAATACACCGCGCAAGTAAGACATCCTCCTTACTGATAATGTGATCAACCAGCCTATTATTTGATATTAAAATAATTAGATGAGCTCTAAGTTTGTGTCCGTCTGTTTTAACTGATGGGACGTAAAGTTTTTTGAAAGTCATGTCGAGAGATCATTTCATCATCCTAGAAAAAATATGCACGTTAAAATGGCCTTTAAATTATTATTATTAAATTTTTTAAATATGAAACCAGCAGAAATTTGCATGTTTAAATGGCCTTAAAATTATTATTATTATTATTATTATTATTGTTATTAAATTTTTTAAATATGAAACCAGCAGAAATGTGCATGTTTAAATGGCCTTTGAATTATTATTATTATTATTATTATTATTATTATTTTATTTTTTTAAAATATGAAACCAGCAGAAATATGCATGTTTAAATGGCCTTTGAATTATTATTATTATTATTATTATTAATTAATTTTTTAAAAATATGAAACCAGAAGTAATATGCATGTTTAAATGGCCTTTGAATTATTATTATTATTTTTACGTTGCCCCGGAAAAATATGCATGTTTAAATGGCCTTTAAATTATTATTATTATTATTAATATTAACATTAATTTTTTTAAATATGAAACCAGCAGAAATATGCATGTTTAAATGGCCTTTAAATTATTATCATTATTTATTTATTTATTTATTTTTAAATATGAAACCAGCAGAAATAGGCATGTTTAAATGGCCTTTAAATTATTATTATTATTATTATTATTTATTAATTTTTGAAATATGAAACCAGCAGAAATATGCATGTTTAAATGGCCTTTAAATTATTATTACTACTGTTATTATTATTATTAGTTTTTTTAAATGACACCAGCAGAAATATGCATGTTTAAATGGCCTTTAAATTATTATTTTATTTTTAAATGACACCAGCAGATATATGCATGTTTAAATGGCCTTTAAATTATTATTATTATTATTATTATTTAAATTTTGAAAAATGACACCAGCAGAAATATGCATGTTTAAATGGCCTTTAAATTACTATTTTATTTTTAAATGACACCAGCAGATATATGCATGTTTAAATGACCTTTAAATTATTATTATTATTATTATTATTATTATTATTATTTAAATTTTGAAAAATGAAACCAGCAGAAATATGCATGTTTAAATGGCCTTTAAATTATTATTTTATTTTTAAATGACACCAGCAGATATATGCATGTTTAAATGGCCTTTAAATTATTATTATTATTATTATTATTATTATTTTAAATTTTGAAAAATGAAACCAGCAGAAATATGCATCTTTATATGGCCTTTGAATTTTTTTTTTTTTTATTTCTATTTTTTTTTACCTTTAAACTAAGCTTGCCTTTGACTGTGTATTTTTGTCTCTGTCCTCCAGTCAATGACAACACGAACAGCAGGGTGGTGCTGTGGTCCTTCTTTGAGGCTCTGGTGCTGGTGGCCATGACCCTCGGACAGATTTACTACCTGAAGAGATTCTTTGAAGTGCGGAGAGTCGTATAAAAACCCTCAACATAAACACATTGAGTCCGTGATTTACCAGTTTCATGAATTGGATGTCCAATTCAACAGAGATCAGAAGAACTTGGTTGTTCGCTAGTCCACAAGTCTTTTTGTTTTCATTTGCCCCACTTGTAAATCTCTTCATTGTTTGTTTTGGTAAAGGGTGCAAGTTCGGTTACAAATTAATTCATTGATTTTGTTTTAGCCCAACTTGTGTGCGTTTATTTGGATCAGGCATCTTTCTATTTTTTTTTTTGCTTGGTGTTTTTTTTCTTTCTCCAGTACTGTTACAATTGCACATTACTACGAGAATGAAGTAAAGGTGATGTTAGGTGTTCCCCCAATGAAAGATTTAGGATTGTTTGAAATAGCATTTTGTAATTAAGCTATAATAAAGCCATTGTTGTGAGCAAATGGGAAAAGTCAGTACAGTAGCCACTGACGTAAAATGTCAGGAACTGTCACGGCAAACACATTTCATGCCATATTCACTGCTCATTATCACATTTAGTTATGCCAACAACCTCCGTGGCACATATTTAAACCTGATGCTGGTAAAGTGATAAAAATGACTGCTTAGTTACTTTTGCAGATTTTTCTGGTGTGTTTTTAAATGTTTAGGCAGGGTAGGCCCAATTTATTTTTCTTCTCTCTCTCTTCAGTTTCTTCACACAGGGAGTTCTTTATGTAGTTTTGTACCATTTTTGTTGTCTAAACCAACTCTTATAAATAAAATGCAAAATTATTTGGCTAAGACTACTGGGAAACTGATGATAAAACTGTAAACTTCTGAAGTTAAATGAATATGTATGTCAAATATGGATTTGATTTAATAAACATAAAACATGTTCTTAAAATGTCCTTTTTTTTTTTAAATCATTTTTTAACATTGAAGTCATGTATTTGTGCCATGTAACATTTCATGCTGTATTATTTGTTATAATAGATATAACTAAATGTCCAATGTTTTCCTTTTCGCGGTTAGTGCGTTTTAACGAATATATTTGTCACGTGGTACATGTTACTTTTCTCATCGCTAATCGTATATTCAGCGGTTTTAGGTCATGTACAAAAAAAAATCATTTATTTAAACGAGTATGCTTCTTAGTAGATAAAGGCCAACGAAACAAACATCATTCTGAGTTTTCTGAATCGATGATTCAGCTCTTAGAAATCACCAAACGCCCTCCGGAGGAAGACTGATGTCTCTCAGAGGCGATGCGGAACGTTTGTAGCAGCCGCATATTTCCCATTCGGAGCGTATTGCGTGAAGCACACATCTTCTCCTCATGTGTTTACTTTTATGGATCAGACTCATCTAAACTCATGAACTATGGAAAACATTACCGATGGAAAATGGGAGAGTTTACCTGTGAAATTACATGAAAGCATATTACAGACGCTTACAGAGCTGAAATTTACATATATGACTCCTGTTCAGGTATTTATTTGATTAGTATCCAGTTTATGTGTACTCGCATGCTTCTTATTAGATTATTTACACTTTGCTAACTCCTCAATTTCAGGCTGCCTGCATCCCTCTTTTTATGAGTAATAAAGATGTGGCTGCTGAAGCGGTGAGTATCTGAATATGTATTTTTATCATCATGTGACATCTGTCTGAGAATATGTCACAGATGTGTTTCAATGTAATTTCAGGTGACTGGCAGTGGGAAGACTCTGGCATTTGTGATTCCTGCATTAGAAATTCTCCTAAAGCGAGAAGAGAAGTTAAAAAAGATGCAGGTGTGTATTAAGATGATCAATTTTACATATAGTTTTTGCTGTCTTCTTATTCATCAGATGTTTGCGGAAAGAAATAGGTGTAGTTCATCCTCATTGACAAAGCCGACATACTGATCTACTATTTAAAGGGATAGTTCACCCAAAAATGAAAATTATCCCATGATTTACTCACCCTTAAGCCTAGGTGTATTTGACTTTCTTCTTTCAGATGAACACAATCTGAGTTATATTAAAAATTAACCTCTCGTCCCAGCTTTGTAATGGGAGTGAATGGTACCCTTCTTTTTTTTTTTTTTTTTTTTTTTGAAGCCCAAAAAAGCACATCCACCCATCATAAATGTAAGCCCAAAAAAAGCCCAATAAAGGCGTTCTGAAGTGAAGTGATGCGTTTTTGTAAGAAAAATTTCCATAATTATAACTTTATAGACTATAATTGTCCGTTAACGAGAGAGTCGAGTTCCGCCGTATGACGTAGGATGTAGGAGTAGCGTAAGATCAGGTTAGTACGTCATGCGCCGGGTCAAAGTTGCGCCGGGTCACTCTTCCTGGAATCAACTCGCGTTCGGAAGCCAGTGATTATAGTTTATAAAGTTATAAATGTGGATATTTTTCTTACAAAAACACTTCACTTCAGAAGGCCTTTATTAACCCCCTGGAGCCTTATGGATTAGTAACATGTTAATTATGCTAGCAACATGCTAATTCATGTTAACAACTTGTTAAAACATGGTAGCAATGTGTTAAATCATGCTATCAGTATGTTAAAATAATCTAGAAATGCATTAAATCATGTTAACAACATGTTAAATCATGTTAGCAACATGCTAGCAACGTGCTAAAACATCATGGCAATGTGTTAAATCATGTTAGCAATGTGTTAATTCATGTTAGTATCATGTTAATAATGCTAACATGTTAAATCATGTAAGAAACATGCCAATCACGTTAACAACATGAAATTCCTCTTAGCAACATGTTAATAAATGCTAGCAATGTGTTAAATTATGTTAACAGCATTTTAGCAACATGCTAATCATGCTAACATCATGAAAAAAACAAACTCATTTTAGCAAACATGTTAAATCATGTTACCAACATGTTAATTCATCTTAGCAATGTGTTAAAACATGTTAGTGATATATTAATTTATGTTAGCAACATGTTTAAACACGTTAAGAAGTTAATTTATGCTAACAATGTGTTAAAACATGTTAATAATGCCAACGTGTTAAATCATGCTAGCAACATGCAAATTAATGTTAGCAACATGCAAATTAATGCTAGCAACGTAGTAAAACATGATAGCAACATGTTAAATCATGCTTTCAACATGCTAATTAATGCTAGCAACGTGCTAAAACATGATAGCAATGTGCTAAATCATGTTAGCAATGTGCTAATTCATATTAGTATCATGTTAATAATGCTAACTTGTTAAATCATCTAAGAAACATGCTAATCATGTTAACAACATGAAATTCCTCTTAGCAACATGTTAATAAATGCTAGCAATGTGTTAAATTATGTTAAAGGAACGTTCCACTTTTTTTTGATAATAGGCTCATTTTCCAACTCCCCTAGAGTTAAACAGTTAAGTTTTACCATTTTCGAATCCATTCAGCCGATCTCCGGGTCTAGCAGTACCACTTTTAGCATAGCTTAGCATAGTTTGTTGAATCTGATTAGACCGTTAGCATCTCGTTAAAAAATGACCAAAGAGTTTCAATATTTTTCCTATTTAAAACTTGACTCTTCTGTAGTTACATCGTGTACTAAGACCGACGGAAAATGAAAAGTTGTAATTTCCTAGGCCGATATGACTAGGAACTATACTGTCATTCCGGCGTAATGGTCAAGGAACTTTGCTGCCGTACCATGGGTGCAGCAGGCGCAATGATATTACGCAGCGCCTGTGACCCCCTGTTTGCACAGGGAGCACGACTTGCAACCATGGAGACATTTGTGAGAGACGCTGCGTAATATCATTGCGCCTGCTGCAATGATATGCTAACAGTCTAACCAGATTCAATGAACTATGCTAAGCTATGTTAAAAGTGGTACCGCCAGACCCGGAGATCGGCTGAATGGATTCAAAAACGGTAAAACTCAACTGTTTAACTCTAGGGGAGTTGGAAAATGAGCCTATTTTAAAAAAAAAAGTGGAGTGTTCCTTTAACAGCATGTTAGCAACATGCTAATCATGTTAACATCATGAAAAAAACATGCTAACTCATTTTAGCAAACATCTAATCAATCATCAATCTATCTAATCTAATCATTAAATCATGCTACCAACATGTTAATTCATGTTAGCAATGTGTTAAAACATGCTAGTGATATGTTAATTTATGTTAGCAACATGTTTAAACACGTTAACAAGTTAATTCATGCTAACAATGTGTTAAAACATATTAATAATGCCAACGTGTTAAATCATGCTAGCAACATGCAAATTAATGCTAGCAATGTGCTAAAACATGTTTTCAACACGTTAATTCATGCTAGCAATGTGCTAATTCATGTTAGTATCATGTTAATTATGTTAAATTTAAACATGTTAAATCATGTAAGAAACATCCTAGCAACATGCTAATCATGTTAACAACATGAAAATCATGTTAGCAAACTTGTTAAACAACAAACTTGTTAGCAACGTGTTAAATTATGTTAACAGCATGTTAGCAACATGTTAATCATTCTAACATTGTGATAAAACATGCTAGCAATATGTTAAAACATGTTAGCAATGTGTTATATCATGTTAGCACAATATTAATTCATGCTAACAACATGCTAATTCATGTTAGCAACATGTTGAAACATGCTAGCAACATGCTAATTCATGCTAGCAACCTATTAAAACATGCTAGCAAAACATGTTAATTCATGTTAACAATGTGCTAAAACATGTTAATTCATGCTAGCTATGCCTCTCTTTATTTCTCTTTCCACTTCACTAAATTTAAAGCATATCAAACTTTCATATGGCCAACATCAAAGTTTGTCACAACAAACTTTACTCATCTAGTGTCTGTTGTAATGTGTTGTCAGGTGGGTGCATTGATCATAACGCCCACCCGTGAGCTGGCACTGCAGATCAGTGAGGTGATGGGCCAGTTTCTGCAGGGGTTTCCTCAGTTTAGGTGAGATTAAAGCATCTACTGTATCTACTGTACTGTTTGAGGATGTAAGCCTTACAAAACGTGCGTCTGTTTTTAGACAGATTCTCTTAATTGGTGGAAGCAACCCTATTGAGGATGTAGAGAAGTTTAAGACTCAGGGGTGAGTATTTTGCACTGCTATTTTCTACCGTCTAAAACTAAATCTGAAAGCAAATACAATGTCCTGTGCTCTTCACAGAGCCAATATCATAATCGCGACCCCTGGTCGATTAGAGGACATGTTTAGGAGGAAGGCAGATGGACTTGATTTGGCCACCGCTGTGAAGTCTCTGGACGTTCTAGTCCTGGATGAGGCTGACCGTTTGCTGGACATGGGCTTTGAAGCCAGGTAATGTTCTTCTATCATCAGTCAGAAAAAATACGAAATTCTTAATTCATAAATGACAGTCTATTAATTAATGCAGCTTTTTTCTTTGCCTCCTCAGTTTAAACACTATTCTGGGGTATTTGCCCAAGCAGCGGCGCACAGGGCTTTTCTCCGCCACACAGACGCAAGAGCTAGAGAAGCTGGTGAGGGCGGGTCTGCGCAACCCTGTGCGTATCACAGTGAAGGAGAAAGGAGTGGAGGCCTCGAGCGTTCAGAAAACCCCAGCCAGACTCAGCAATTATTACTTAGTGAGTCAGCTATAACCGTCTGTAACAAGCAGGGACTGATTTATAAATGCACAGTCATGCCTTTTCATGGGGCGTTTCAGAAAGTTATTCAGTTAATTATGACATGAAATCAGTATTGATTGACTACATTTACTTCATAATATATGTCTCATTATGAAGGAATTTGACTTGGGTATATAAGCCTGTTTGAACTAATTCTCAATGTTTGTGTGGTTTATCTGAACCTTTTCTTCATTATGTGTAGATGTGTCGAGCAGAGGAGAAGTTCAACACTTTGGTGGCGTTTCTCAGGCAGCATAAACATGAGAAGCATCTTGTGTTTTTCAGGTTTGTTCAACTGATTTTGCCACATACAGTACCGGTCAAAAGTTTTGAATAATTAAGATTTTTTTAATGTTTTTGAAAGAAGTCTCTTCTGCTCACCAAGGCTGCATTTATTTGATCAAAAATACAGTGAAAACAGCAATATTGTGAATTCACTTTCAAATGGAAAACAGTTCTTTTAAAGGGATAGTTCACCCTAAAATGAAAATTTGATGTTTATCTGCTTACCCCCAGGGCATCCAAGATGTAGGTGACTTTGTTTCTTCAGTAGAACACAAATGATGATTTTTAACTCCAACCGTTGCGGTCTGTCAGTCGTATAATGCTTGTCAATGGTAACTCCATCTATAAGAGCCAAAAAAACATGCACAGACAAATCCAAATTAAACCCTGCGGCTCGTGACGACACATTGATGTCCTAAGACACAAAACGATCGGTTTGTGCGAGAAACCAAACAGTATTTATATAATTTTTTACCTCTAATACACCACTATGTCCAACTGCCTTGAGCATCCGGTTGGTGAGTTCTGAATGCACTCTGATGACGGAAGTGATGTCTCGCACTTTGCTTCAATGAATGTGAGCGATCACTTCCATCATCAGAGTGCATTCAGACCTCACACACCGGATGCTCAAGCAGTTGGACGTAGTGGTGTATTAGAGGTAAAAAATTATATAAATACTGTTTGGTTTCTCACACAAACCGATCGTTTCATAGTGATGTGGATATGTTTGCAGCAGCTCTGTGATTCACCAGCATCATGTCGACAGATGAGGTCATTAAAATTACACTATTATGATTGATTATAAAGTATATTTGAGACTACTTTTCTTTCTATGACACATTGACATTACAGTAGAGATGGCTCTTTTGGCATTACCCTAAACATTGTATAAACATTCATTTCATGTGTCATTGAATGGAAGAGAGGCTTTCGTGAGCGTAAACGTCACACATCCTTCACATAAAAATCAGTCTGCAGGCTTTCATAGACAACCTAGGAAGTCAGGGAAGGTCTCGTTTTTTTTACAAGCTGTTCACACATTGGCAATAAAAAAAGTGATTAATACATAAAAATTCTTATATATATATATATCCCCTTTAAATTGTAATAAAACATCAAAAGCATTAAAAAAAAACTTAATTATTCCAAACTTTTGACCAGTATTGTAAATCTTAATGATATTGTCCAACCATCCTAACATTATATTACCCTTCATACCCACAGCACCTGCGCCTGTGTGGAGTACTTCGGTAAAGCCCTGGAAGTCTTGATCAAGAACGTCAGCATCCACTGCATCCACGGGAAGATGAAACATAAACGAAACAAGATCTTTGCAGATTTCCGTGCGCTGAAGAGGTAATGGACTGCATCATTCATTGTGATGTCTTTCTAGCTATTTACAGAGAGGAAGTTATAGATGAAGAATAAATGCATTATGCTTGTGTGCAGTGGGATTCTCGTGTGTACAGACGTCATGGCGAGAGGCATCGACATACCAGAAGTCAACTGGGTGCTTCAATATGACCCACCAAGCAGTGCGAGGTAACCAGGACATGCATGAACATACTTGAGCTTATGTACACATTTATTGCATAATTTATTTCATCCTTTGATGAGTGCTCATAAAGTCAGCTGACATGAGGTTAGAGGCGTTACAGCGTTATAGCTTGTCAAATTTGCCCCTATTTGGGTGTGAGCAAAAACACGACCTCCAGCGTTGAATTGACCCTCGTTTGTGAAGCAGTCCAGCATTAAATGACGGCATGTCAACAACACTCTACTACAATAACTCTTCCTCTTCTCTAAAGCAGCCCAACATGGCCTCACTCCCTTTGTTGTGTGTTCTTGGGGGCGGGGTTTATGTACATTTTGGGGTTTGTGATGTCACTAACCCGGGAAGAAGCTCGTTGTACCAGCCATTTGTTGTAGTCCTTAAACAGGCATTTCTGTAAAAGAAAATATCTCCCTTTGCATTGAACTTTGAGAGTTGTAACTTTGCAGATGTTGTTTATGCTCAAACAGCAACACTACACACTAACTAAAGTTAAAAGTGAAATCATAATTAAGGACCCCTTTAAAAAATAAGTACCTACTCAAGAAAGTATGTGATTTCGGACGCATCCTACTAATTCTGAAAAGCTTGTTCAGGTGTGTTTGATTAAAGTTGGAGCAAAACTGCAGGAAAATAGATCTTGAGGGCCAGAGTTGCCAAGTCCTGCATTGAACAAACCACTATCATTAAGTATTAAAACTTAAGCATTCTTCGTAAAAAAATTTATCTTAAGTATTAAAACTTGGTCTTAGTCAATGTATATGTATGTGAAAGTATAAATATTAGGTGAAAAACTTAAGTGAAAATTAGAAATGAAGTACTTAAATTACTAAAACTGAAATAAAAATAAAGTTATATATAAATATTAAACTATGGAGCCCCTAAAGGAACATGGTGATGGAAAAGAATATGAAATGGGAGGAAAAATTATATTTCAGTGTTTGTACAGGCAAAATGTTTGCCTTCCACCGAGAAACTTTGCATTCGCTCACAAACCTTTTGAGTTCTTTGTGAACTTATGCAAAGTTTCTTGGGGGAATGCAAAAGCATTGAAATATAATTTTTTCCATCACCACGTCCCTTTAGGGGCTCTGTATTAAATAAAATGACCAAGTCTTAAAATAAAATGAAAAATAAAACAGACAATAAAAAAATAAAAGCTAATTCAAAATATTACTTAATAGTATATAAATAAGTATAAAATAATACTGTTTTAAAGGTGACACTATTTAAATGTTTTGTTGCTAATTTTTGTCATCAAATTTCCATTAGTTCCTTTGTGCATCGGTGTGGACGAACGGCACGCATTGGAAACCAAGGCAATGCACTTGTGTTTCTCCTGCCAATGGAAGAGTCATATGTAAATTTCTTGTCCATTAATCAAAAGGTAAGTCAGAGAGAAACTTAATTTCATATACAAACTATCAGTGAGCATTATGGCACTTATAAATAGGGTAAGTTACAAAATTAGGCTTTACACACTAAAAAAAATACATTTACAATCATGCATTTGGCAGATGCTTTTATCTTCAGCTCATGCATTCCCTGGGAATTGAACCCATGCCCTTGGTGTTTCTAGCATCATGCTCAATTTTTTATACACCATATACCCTGTTGTGCCTAATATCATTGCATTCTCAGTATCGTTATTCTATATGTTGGAGTTTAAGCTTGTAAAATAGTGTTTGTACTTAATAATCCTGTGTTTTTTTGCCACAGTGTCCCCTTCAGTTGTATCCTCCAGTGAAAGATGTGGTTGATGTTCTGCCTAAACTGAAGGCAATGGCTTTACAGGACAGAGCAATGTTTGAGAAAGGCATGAAAGCTTTTGTGTCATGTGTGCAGGCGTACGCCAAACACGAGTGTAGTTTGATATTTCGCATTAAAGGTGAGTGACTTTGTGTGTCACATTTCATAAGAGGCAAAATCAAGATAATTCACCTGATTAAAATGATGTATACCTTGTACAGACCTGGATTTTGCTGCTCTGGCGCATGGCTTCGCTCTCCTTCGTTTGCCTAAAATGCCTGAACTGAAAGGAAAGACCTTCCCGAACTTCAAACAGGAGACCATCGACACAGACACCATCCGGTTTAAAGATAAAAACAGGGAGAAACTGAGACAAAAAAGACTGGCGGAGCAAAAAGAGAAAGTGAAAGAGACGCCGTTGAGGAAAAACTTCATCAAGAACAAAGCCTGGTCCAAGCAGAAGATCAGGAAGGATAGAAAGAAAAAGAAGACCGCCAAAAGAAAAATGGATGAGGTGTGTTATTCGTATTTTTCTCTTTCTGAATCCACATTTTTACTACGTTTGAAAAGTACGTGTATAAGAATAGAAAACCAATATAAAGTCTCAATGCTAAACTTGTGTGCTCACAGGAATCAGATGTTGACAACGAAGACTTAAACGAGCTTTTAAGTGACACGCGTCTGCTGAAGAAACTCAAGAGAGGAAAGATCAGTGAAGAGGACTTTGACAAGCACATGAGTTCAGCAGGAAGTTCACATCCCAAAAGAGCAGAGAAACAGTCCTGATGGAGAATGAGCGGTCATGTCTGAGACGTCATGTGACTTCAGTGTGTACATATGTTGTACAGCAGTGACATTTTCATTCTGATTGTCTTTGTATTGTACAAGGAGGATGCTTTCATCGCAAATGTGCTTTTGTATTAACTATCTTCCATATACATCACTGCTCAAAAATAATTAAATAAAGGTTTCTGTTGGTAATTCAAGAGTGTTTTCAAGCCAAGGGTCTCTCTGGGAAATGATATGATCTATATTTTCCTATTAACAATAATGCCTATATAAAGCACATGGAAAAGAAACCAAATAAAATGTGACTACCATTTGAAATTCCTAATTTGGTGATGTTTCAATTCACCCACTTAAAAAAGAAAAAAACATCTGCTGTACTTATGTGTAATTTAGTATATGTAAGTCAAATACACAAAGTTACTTTATATGGTATTTCAAGGTACTTTAAACGAGGGGTTTTCCATCTGTTAGATGCCACCGTCTCCCAAAATGTGATCATCCTTGTGCAAGGGACCCAAAAGGCCCAATCCATTTAGTTTCTTGTATAAAGGCCCAATTTATATATTATAAAAAAAATATATATGTTTGTCTAAATATTATTTGGAGAATATTAAATTTCTATTAAGTTAATTGTTAAATTTTACCTACTCATTGTAGCACTGTACTGTTAGATGCAGTATTTATTTGCTCATTTTTTACTTTTTTCTGATTTTATTTATTTATTATAATCTAATTTTTATTTATTTTTTAAGTGAAACCTTTTTGTAAAACATAATAATAAAAAAATATATTTTAGTTAAAAATAAATAAAAATTGGATTACAATAAGTATATACAAATTATTTAAAAATAGATAAATAAAAATTAAAATAAGAAAACAATAAATGAGCAAATAAATAATGCATCTAACATTAGAAAAAAAAAAAGTAATAAATAATAGAAACGAAATATTTTCCTAATAATATTTAGACATATTTTTAATATTTTTTGCACTATATAAATTGGACTTTCAAATTGAAATTTTAGGATGGGGTCCCTCGCACAAGGATGATCATATTTTGTGGGTCCATGGAAATGTTTAGAGAAAACAGTGTAAAAAATTTAAATAATAATAATAAAAAAGGCTTCATTTCAAAAAGAAATAAAAATTAGATTATAATAAATAAAATCAGAAAAAAGTAAAAGAAAAAAAAAAAGAGCAAATAAATACTGCATCTAACAGTACAGTGCTACAATGAGTAGGTAAAATTTAACAATTAACTTAATAGAAATTGAATATTCTCCAAATAATATTTAGACATATTTATTATAATATAAATTGGGCCTTATATTGTGGAAAAAAAATAATATTATAAATATGTCTACAAATTATTAGGAAAATATTTAGTTTCTATTATTTATTACATTTTTTTCTAATGCAATCTTAAACTTTTTTTATCTAAGTTGTATTTATTTATATATTTATATACTGAAATATATTTTTGTTATTATGTTTCACACTTTTACACAGTTTTTCTCTAAACATTTCCATGAATCCGCAAAATATGATCATAGTTGTGCGAGGGACCCCATCCTAAAATTTCAATTTAAAAGTCCAAATTATATTGTGAAAAAAATATATATTATAAATATGTCTACAAATTATTAGGAAAATATTTAGTTTCTATTATTTATTACATTTTTTTCTAATGTTAGATGCATTGTTTATTTGCTCATTTGTTGTTATCGTATTTTATTTAATTTTTATTTATCTATTTTTTATCTAATTTATTTATTATTTATTTTTAACTAAAATATATTTTTGTTATTATTATGTTTACATTTTCACACTGTTTTTCTCTAAACATTTCCACGGACCCCCTAGCACTCCCTTGTGGCCCCCTGGGGGCCCCCAAACCCCACTTTGAAAACCCCTGCTTAAACAATACCATGTTGCTTTCTGAGCATTTTTAAGCAAAAATTACATTCTAAAACTAGATCGTAACGTTGCACTTCTTTTTTGTAAGCGAGAAAAAGCAGTCTTTTACAGTGACGCCAAACGACACGCATGACTCCAGGCTCCTGTTTAAAGTCTTTCCGGAGTGCTCGCTCTGCGCATGCGCATCAAATAATCCTGCTCAGCTCCATCATGGCGGCGAGGGGCCATGTGCAAGACCCTAACGACAGAAGACTGCGACCCATTTACGGTAAGATTCGCATAGCACCGCTGGGCTTACAGAGACTCAGCTGGCCTGACTAGTGCTGTAGGACCGGCTTGTGCGTTACTGAGTTTATTAAAGCGCTGCAGGAGCTGTGGAGAGCCGGTGAGGCCTGAGGAGCTCAAGCCGCGGTGTCGGTTCGACTGCGGTGCCGGATGACAGTGCGTCCTTATGCGGTCACACTCTGAAGTTTCAATCGGTGAAAGAAACCCTGTTTATAGTCCATTTAAACCTAGAAATACTGTTTAAATGTCAAGAGATCAGTGCTAATGTCATTTGATCAACCGGCTCATTACCTGTGTGAGATGTCAAAGAGATTAACTGCCTCAATAGGAGCCATTTGTGCTTTAATATTTAATATTTTCTATAGGTTGTTATGTGTATATAGTCTTAGAAAGATGCTATACATGCAAAATGATTGATTAATGCTGATGATATGCGTGTAATTACATTATAGATGCATAAAGCTGAGCTTTGTGTCTAAATTATCTGAGATAACTTAGACCTGCTTATTCTTTTCCAGAGATTATTTATACGATTTTATGTTTATATTATTATGAACTAAGGGGTTTAATTTTGGAAATTTTCTCCAGAGCGGTGCAGAAATGCCCTATAAATGACTTTACATGCTTGAACTCTTAAACTGAATTGGTCTTAATGTATAGCCTTGAGGTACACCACTAACATTTATGTTTTAGCAACCAAAATTATGTGAAATCTGACTGTATGTCATGTATATTATCATATGTATGTATGTGAATCCTAATGTATGTAGTAGACTTTAATGTATTTGCATATTTTATGGTGCTTTCATTGCAAAGTCAATAAATCTCTACGCATCTTCTATTTAAAGTTATTGCATGGTCTGCCTTACTGATTATATAAAACAATTAATCTGTTATATAAATATTTGAGACATGTTTTGAACTATATTATTAAATAATAGTATATTAATATTATTAAATTAATTATATCATGTTTTTATGAACTAGAATGCTGTTTTTAGCAATCAGAATTTTATAAATTGATTTTCAAATAATTCTGGCTTCTGAGTTCATACTGTGCAAGTGCAAGTGATTTTATAATATACATTTTTGAATGAAATATTATCTCAATGATTTGCAATTGTTCTACTACACTAGAGATGCCGCGCTGTGCATGTGAGGTTTATCACGATCAATATTTCAATGACCTTTATTCTGCTGCTTTGTGCAGACTTGCCATCCTATTGTCTGAAATCGATCGGTATTTGCGTGGGTGATTGATTAGAAATATAACAGTTATAAGGAAATATGATATTTAAATGTATGAATGGACAGACACACGGAGCTGTTCTCTTGTAGAAAGTCCAAGTCTACTGTCTGGCCTGGTTAATTTTGGCATCCAGCTGTCGAGCTACATGGTCCTGTGTTTTTAGCAGAGAGACTCATGGGAAGGGAGGGGAGGGGGATCCTGCATCGAGCAGCCGGTGAGAGAACGTTCTCACAGTCGGGGGTCTATCTGAGCCGTGCATGTTTTGAGTGATGCAGTACCGCGTTTCTGAGTCTCTGCAGGCGTTTGTTCCCGACCACCGATGCTGTTATACCCTCACTTGTGGTTTAGCATCATTGAATGTACAATTTACCCATTTTAAAGCGGTTATATTCTACATTTCTGTAGCATTTTATCCACTTATGTCGTCATTCAAGATTTCTTGCACCAAAAAACAGACTTTCTTCTTTCTTTTTTTTTCCATTTTTTATGAGCAAGAGTTAAACAGGCTGGTTAAAGGGACAGTTCCTTTAGTTATGTTATGTTCTAAACCTGTATGAATTCATAAAGAAAGGTTTGTAACTTCATTAAAGGATTAGTTCATTTCAGAATTAAAATTTACTCACCCCCATGCCATCCAAGATGTTTGTCTTTCTTTCTTCAGTCGAAAAGAAATTAAGATTTTTGAGGAAAACATTCCAGGATTTTTCTCCATATAGTGGACTTCACCGGGGTACAACCGGTTGAAGGTCCCAATTACAGTTTCAGCGCAGCTTCAAAGAGCTCTACACGATCCCAGACGAGGAATAAGGGTCTTATCTAGAGAAACCTTCTGTCGTTTAAAAATTTATATACTTTTTAACCACAAATGCTTGTCTTGCTCCGCTCTGCAATGTACCATGCTTTACGCAATCACGTTGGAAAGGTCACGCGTGACGTAGACTAGTACTGCGGTAGTGCGAAAAACTCCATCTCATTTTTTCCTTCAACTTCAAAATCGTTCGGCATCGTTGTTTTACCTTTTTTTTTGTAAAGGGCGTTTGACTTAGTCTTTGCACGTTCGCTTTGTAAACACTGGATCGGTACTTCTGCCTACGTCACGCATGACCTTTCCAACGTGATTACGTAATGCGTGGCGCAGAGCAGTGCAAGACGAGCATTTGTGGTTAAAAAGTGTATACATTTTTTAGAAAATGGCCCATCGATTTGCTAGATAAGATCCTTATTCCTCGTCTGGGATCGTGTAGAGCTCTTTGAAGCTGCACTGAAACTGACATTTGGACCTTCAACCCGTTGAACCCCAGTGAAGTCCACTATATGGAGAAAAATCCTGGAATGTTTTCCTCAAAAACCTTAATTTCTTTTTGACTGAAGAAAGAAAGACATGAACATCTTAAGTGACATGGGGGTGAGTAAATTATCAGGAAATTTTAATTCTGAAGTGAACTAATCCTTTATGGTGAGTAAATCCTGACAGAATATTAATTTTTTTGGAGTAAATTATACTTTAAATTATGATTAGTTATTGGTCTAGTGACATTTGACTGGCTGATTAGTAGCATTGACTGGTTTATCATCAGCCTTAATTCACACTTGAATGATGGAAACACATGGTAGTTCTCTTCAGTAATGGTCGAAGATGTTGGTAACTTCCACACTGGTGCTGTACTGTTGTATTGAACATGTATTTCTCTTCTAGATTACCTGGACAATGGCAATAACAAGATGGCAATCCAGCAGGCTGACAAACTGCTTAAGAAGCACAAAGATCTTCACTGTGCGAAGGTGTGTACATTATTTGTTTTTACTCCAGAACTCCACGGCCAGCTTGTAATCATTAATGCAGGTAATGTGCAACAAACTTCCGTATTCTGTAAAACAGGTTGCATCGCTTCCAGTTCAGGTCTTTTGATGTGCTTCATTAAATATAGAGCTTCAAAGGAGCAGCAAAGATGAGCATAATGATGTGCAATGTCCATTGCATTTGCAGATTTATCTAAAAGTTTTTTATTTTTCCTCTTCTCATTAACGTGGGGGGGGGGGGGGATATTATGTATTATTATAATTTTTTTTTTTTGCAATTTGAAAAGTGTGTATATTTGCTGTGCTTGTTTGTAGGGCTGTACAATTTGGCTAAAATGTTTGTAGTAATATATCAATATGACTGTAAAATAATATTAATATTAATGATAACTATTATCGAATAAAATAAAATATAAAAATAATAAAAATGTAACTGTAAAATAAAAAAATTTAAGAGAAATATAATTACAACAATAATAATTTTATTTTACAGTACAACTGTAAAATTACAATACATGGCTGTCTTAATTTCTTCATTTTCAAACATTAAACCATCAAATTTTATTTACCATTGGGCGATTTAATAATCACGCTAAGTCATATTGTGATTTCGGTTTTATTTCGATTAATTGTGCAGCTCTAGCAAACACTGTTTCATTTTGGTTAGCTCAGACTGTGACCGGTCTAATTGTCAGAAAGTGATGGATTAACGCTGTACTTCACGTGACGCTGTGGATAGCTGTCAACACAAAAGGCATTGTTGTCTAAGAAAAAAAAAACTTAATGAATTTGTCCATCTACTTTGATAAATTAACTTTGGATGCATTTATTTCCAGGTCTTGAAGGCGATTGGTCTGCAGCGCACCGGCAAACAGGATGAAGCCTTCACACTGGCACAGGAAGTGGCCGTTCTCGAACCCACAGATGACAACTCTCTGCAGGCACTGACTATCCTCTACAGAGAAATGCATCGGCGTAAGTGTTAAAAGCGCAGACACAGAACTGAAATGCTGCAGCAAAATCTCAGCCAATCAGAACAGGCTAATTCACATGGACTAATACGAAACTTGCGTTTGTGCTTTTTCTTGCTCTAGCCGAATTAGTGACCAAGCTTTACGAAGCCGCTGTCCGGAAGGTTCCAACGAGCGAGGAGTACCACTCTCACCTCTTCATGGCCTACGCTCGGGTCGGAGAGTACAAGAAAATGCAGCAGGTTCTGTTTGGCGTCATCAATCATTACATCCTGTTTATAATATTAAAGGGTTAGTTCACCCAAAAATGAAAATTCTGTCATTAAATACTCGTTCCGAACCTGTAAGACTTTCGTTCATCTTCGGAACACAAATTAAGATAATTTTGATGAAATCTGAGAGGTTTTTTATCCCCCATAGAAAGCAACGAAATTACGTCGACTATTTTAACTATGTCTTTATTACTTCTCTGGACCTTGAATGACTGTAATTACGTTGCTTTCTATGGGAGATTAAAAAAAACTCAAAAATATCTTAATTTGTGTTCTGAATATAAGCGTTCTTACTGGTGTGGAATGACATGAGGGTGAGTAATTAATGACACAATTTTCATTTTTTTGGTGAACTAGCCCTTTAAGTAGGGCTGCTTAATTTGGGGGTGAAAAATAATTGCAATTTAAAATGAGGTTTAAAAATTTCTCCAGTTTTGCAGTGCTTGTTTGTAGGGCTGCAAAGTATGGGCATAAAAGTTGTGAATAAATATAATTTTGACTATAATATTATTATTATTGTTATTACAAATTAAAATATAAAATTTCACTGTAAAATAAAAATATTTAGCAGTTATAAAAAAGATTTTATAGTACTAATATTTATGGCTTTCTTAATTTCTGCATTTTTAAACAATAAACCATTGGTCTTTTATTTTGGTGAAAAACTGCAGGGAGCCCTTAAAGGGTTAGTTCACCCAAAAATGAAAATTCTGTCACTTATTACTCACGCTCATGGCGTTCCACACCCGTAAGACCTTCGTTAATCTTCGGAACGCAAATTGAGATATTTTTGTTTAAATCCGATGGCTCCGTGAGGCCTACATAGGGAGCAATGACATTTCCTCTCTCAAGATCCATAAAGGTACTAAAAACATATTTAAATCAGTTCATGTGAGTACAGTTGTTCAATATTAATATTATAAAGCGACGAGAATATTTTTGGTGCGCCAAAAAAAACAAAATAACGACTTATTTAGTGATGGCCGATTTCAAAACACCGCTTCAGGAAGCTTCAGAGCGTTGAGAGAGGAAATGTCATTGCTCCCTATGTAGGCCTCACGGAGCCATCGGATTTCAACAAAAATATCTCAATTTGTGTTCCGAAGTTCAACGAAGGTCTTACGGGTGTAAAACAGCACGAGGGTGAGTAATTAATGACAGAATTTTCATTTTTGGGATAGTTTACCCAAAAATGAAAATTGTCATCATTTGCACACCCTCAAATTGTTCAAAACCTGTATGAATTTCTTTCTTTTGCTGAACACAAAAAAAGATATTTTGAAGAATATGGGTAAAAAAAAAAAAAAAACAGTTGATGGACCCCGTTGACTTCCATAAAAAAAAATGTCCATACTATAGAAGTCAGTGGGGTCCATCAACTGTTTTTTTTACCCATATTCTTCAAAATATCTTCTTTTGTGTTCAGAAATTCATACAAGTTTGGTAGAGTAAATGATGACAGAATTTTCATTTTTGGGTGAACTATCCCTTTAAAGCTTCTCTTTTATTGGCAACAGCTGCTTTTATAAGTGCATTGCAATTTTGGGAAGATGGTTGGCGCATGTTGCGCTCCTAAATGCATGTTATAAGCGTCTCAAACTCGGAGCAGATGCAGAGATGTAGTGTGTGGAGCAGCGTTTACTGTGAACCAAGACACTGAAAACACCAGATCATGAACTGTATGCGTGTAAATGAACAGTGCTGCGCTTCACTCATGCAACATGCAGATTTAATTAAATCACAGCCATTGTAATTTGATAATCACATTTCGAAAGATTAGATTTCTGTTTAAATAGGGCTTCATGCTTATTCGTGAACCTACAAAATGATTGTTTATGTTGAAAGACTTTTCTGTATCTGCACTTCTGACAGGCTGGAATGGCGCTGTATAAAATCGTCCCCAAAAACCCGTATTACTTCTGGTCGGTCATGAGCTTGGTGATGCAGGTATGACTATTTTCTTGCTTGCATAAGCAATACATATCATAGATGAATCAATGCAGATCAAAATAAATGTATAAAATTGCCTTTCCAATGTCCATCAGTACATTTCTCCAACATCTGCCATGTCATATGTGTTTCAGGCCATCTCGGCACAAGATGAAAAGCTCTCTCACACCATGTTCCTGCCGTTAGCTGAACGTATGGTGGAGAAAATGGTTAAGGAGGAGAAAATCGAGGCAGAAGCTGAGGTAGGACGTGTTATCGGTAATCTGTTTCTGTTTATTTCAGCCATATAAAGTTCATGACGCATTTTCCATGGGCTGTTCCAGGTCCAGCTGTACTTCATGATCTTGGAGCGTTTGGGGAAATATGTGGAGGCGCTGGAGGTGGTTCAGGGGCCACTCGGAGGTGAGGAGAAAAAAAATGTGTGTTCTTCAAAGGAATATTCTGGGTTATTTCCAGTTGAATGTCTTTATATTGCTTGTGTGGCATGTTGTCAATTACCAGAGATGATAAGAATGTAAAAATGAATGGTAGTTTCCAATGTCTGGTGTTTTTACTCCATGTAAACAACATGTTATAGTTCACATCTCTTTTTATTTAAAATATTACTGTCAACCATTCATAAAAGATGGAATTTGTCAAATTTTCGATGAATAAATAAAAAGTAGGTCAGTACACTTAAATCAAATCGTGGTATAGACTAGTGTCTGTGAATATTAAACCGCAAAAAGACTATTTACATATGAATACTGCATGTTCTGTGTCTCTGTGTGAATGAATGGCACAGACGCGCGATTTCATTTACACACACTGAAGTATGCGTGACGCTCGCGGTGTTTTCAGCCTCTGCTTCCTCACTATATGAGGACATGAATGCATGAACTTCATCTCCAGAGCCTCTCTGAGAGTCACTTCATGAGCATTTTACCATTTAATTTGAGAGAAACTGTCATCATATCATAAACACACAGAAACTCAAAGGTCTTCACGGCAACCCGTCAAAATAAAAGTTCGGCTTAACTTAAAGAAATTGTGACAGAAATATATTAATGTTGTACAGAAGAATTTAGCTACTGCTCAATGGAATAATACTAACACTAATAATAATATTAAATTATTATTAAAACGCAATTAATTTATTTAAAGGAATAATCACAATTTTTCTTCCATGTTTTAATTTTAACAGTAAAGCTCTGTTGTGCAGCACTTTGTTTGACAAAAAAGTTTATCATATGATTAAAAGATAAATTAAATTGTTTTGTTTAATTAAATTGTTTGTTGCCTTCATTTGATTGCCAGAAAAATTTAAATACACAACACAGAATTTCTGTAAAAACAAAAACATTTGATAATGATTTAAAACAATAAATAATAAAAAATTGTTGTTTTTATGAATTTAGTTAATTAGACATGCTTTTTGATCATTAAAATTTAAAATTAAGCCATTTAAAATGGAATACAGAAAACTTAAAACAAAAAAAACACAGAATTTGGTACAAAATAAAATTGAATTTGAGGGGGAAAAAATATATTTCATAGGGCCTTAAATTTTATTTTTGTGAAACTTTTAATAAATTGTTATTAAAGTGTCATGATTTTAATTATTAGACATGCTTTTTGATTACTAAAATTTAATTTAACCTTTAAAATGGAGTTCAAAAAAATTAAAACAAAGGGAAAAAAAGGAATTTGGGAAGAAATAAAACAGATTTCATAGGGCCCTAAATAAATAAATGATAAATGCAACCTTAATAAATAAGGTTATGACACCAAATTTCAGATACTAGTGTAATTTCATAATTGTTGCTTCCAATTTTCCAACCAAACAAAAACTACTAGCCTAACTAATATATTAATCTGTAATTGTATGTTTTCTGTTTATGTGGAGAAACTATAAAGTGAGTTAAAAAAAATCTTAGACTCTAAAAATTTTGAGTGTACTATGAGCTTCTACCATTAACATTTGTGTTGCAAAGAATGTGTAACCTTCCAGTTGATTTTTAATCTGCATATTTTAATGTCTCTTAGCTTTGTGTCTCATTTTGCTTTGTGTTTTTCTCCCTCAGAGAAGCTGACCAGTGAACTGCAGAGCCGTGAGAACAAATGCATGATGCTGTATCGCCGTCTGGAGCACTGGGCTGAGTGCAACGCTCTGTCCTGCAAGCTGCTCCTGAAAAAGTGAGTCCACTACTGATCAGTTGTCTTTCTGTTCCTTAAACATAAATAGCTACGTCTGAGTGAGGTTGTTCCAGTTTAGCAATGATTTTTCGTTACGTAAGGTGTTAATCGGTAGATTTTGTTTCTTTTTGCAGCCCTGATGACTGGCAGTTCTACTTGCTATATTTTGACTCTTTGTTCCACCTCATTGATCAGAGCTGGACGCCTCCACAGGAAGGAGCTCAGTACGTAAAAAGTTAATTGCATGCAAACATTTAGCTGGGAAAGTTAATTTGATATGATAAAGCTAATTTGTCACACTGGAAATGAAAGGTCAAGTACACTGCATTGTATACTGCCTGTCGATGATACACTAATAAAGTAGTGATAAAGTAGTGTGCCATTTTGAACACATCCTGTCTCACGGTCTCATGCATGGTGTGGTGTTGCTCTCTGTGTTGCAGTTGTGCAGAAGGGGAGGTGCACGCCTCCGTAGCTCAGTCCATCAGCTTCATGGAGGAGCGACTGGCCACAGAAGATGCAAAGGAGTCGAAGCATCTGAGAGGACCGTACCTGGCCCGTCTGGAGCTCATCAGACGGCTCAGAGAGCGGAGCTGTCCTGAAGCACAACAGCTAGGTACAGGATGGGTCGTGGCGGGTTACGCGCAGCACAGGCTGTATGTTTGCTGTGTGTTTCTGACATGTTTTCCCAACATGATGCAGGTGAACCTCTTGAGCTCATGTTCCAGTTTTTTGTGAAGTTTGGAGACAAGCCATGTTGCATCACGGACCTGAAGATCTTTCTGGATCTACTCGCACCTGACCAACATGTGCAGGTAAGCGTGACAAGATGCAATGCATATACACAGATCAGGCATAACATTATGAGCACTGACAGGTGAAGTGAATCACACTGATTATCTCTTCATCACGGCACCTGTTAGTGGGTGGGATATATTAGGCAGCAAGTGAACAAGTTGATGTGTTAGAAGCAGGAAAAATGGGCAAGCGTAAGGATTTGAGCGCGTTTGACAAGGGCCAAATTGTGATGGCTAGACGACTGGGTCAGAGCATTTCCAAAACTGCAGCTCTTGTGGGGTGTTCCCGGTCTGCAGTGGTCAGTATCTATCAAAAGTGCTCCAAGGAAGGAACAGTGGTGAACCAGTGACAGGGTCATGGGCGGCCAAGGCTCATTGATGCACGTGGGGAGCGAAGGCTGGCCCGTGTGGTCCGATCCAACAGACGAGCTACTGTAGCTCAAATTGCTCAAGAAGTTAATGCTGGTTCTGATAGAAAGGTGTCAGAATACACAGTGCATCAGTTTGTTGCGTATGTGGCTGTATAGCCGCAGACCAGTCAGGGTGTCCATGCTGACCCCTGTCCACCGCCAACAGTGGGCACGTGAGCATCAGAACTGGACCACAGAGCAATGGAAGAAGGTGGCCTGGTGTGATGAATCATGTTTTCTTTTACATCACGTGGATGGCCGGGTGCGTGTGCGTCACTTATCTGGGGAACACATGGAACCAGTATGCACTATGGGAAGAAGGCAAGCCGGTGGAGGCAACCTGGGAAACCTTGTTGCAGTCCATGTACACCCTTTCATGGAAACGGTATTCCCTGGTGGCTGTGGCCTCTTTCAGCAGGATAATGTGCCCTGCCACAAAGCAAAAATGGTTCAGGAACGGTTTGAGGAGCATAACGGTTTGAGGTGTTGACTTGGCCTCCAAATTCCCCAGCTCTCAGTCCAATGGAGCATCTGTGGGATGTGCTGAACAAACAAGTCCGATCCATGGAGGCTCCACCTCGCAACTTACAGGACTTAAAGGATCTGCTGCTAACATCTTGGTGCAGATACCACAGCACACCTTCAGGGGTCTAGTGGAGTCCATGCCTCGACAGGTCAGGGCTGTTTTGGCAGCAAAAGGAAGACCAACACAATATTAGGAAGGTGGTCATAATGATATGCCTGATTGGTGTGTATATAAATTTAGGTATACCCTCACATATACATTATCACATCATTTTTATTTATTTATTTTTGCAGCTTATTCTATTTAAGAACAGAACACTTAGACAAGAAGAGACGTTCTTGAGTGTTTCTAACTTTCTTGCGACTGTCTCAGTTCATCAACAGGCTAATGGAGGCCGTGCCGCTGGCTGCTCCAGGGGAGGATGGTGTTGCCCTCCCGGGGGACACGCGGGCTCTGCAGAGACATTTGTGTGTGACGCAGCTCAGCCGATGTCTGGGTCTACAGCATGCACTCAACACCGAGGGCAAACAGGGCCTCATCAAAGAGCTGAAGGTGCATTACCGGCACGGCTTACAGTTCGGTAAGCAGATGACTAGGCAGGTTGGACTATTCAAATTTCTTCCTTATTAAATGACATAATCTGTGAAAATACCAGCATCTTACACTTTCCACGGCAAGCACTTATTTATATTTTCTATACATTGACATATTTTAATTGACCTCTAATGTTCTGTTTTACAACAGTCTTACCATTTCCTGTTTTACTTCTGCTCTAGGGAAGTCCTGTTTAAAAACAGAGCTCCAGTTCTCAGATATGTACTGTCTCATGGCGGCTCATGTCTATATCGACCTGTGGATGGAGACGGGTACGTGTGCTTCTCATTTTTAGAGTCAGTTTTGATTAAAACCCTTCATGTTGTTGATGAACGAGTGTGGTGTCTGTGTTGTAGGTGATCAGAACATGTTGTGGCAGTGTCTGGGGATGTTAGAAGAAGGTCTTTCCCACAGTTCCTCCAACGCTCAGTTCAAACTGCTGCTTTTGCTTCTGTACTGCCGTCTGGGGGCTTTTGAGCCGGTGGTAGATCTTTACTCCGGCCTGGACGCCAAACACGTCCAGCACGACACCATAGGGTAAGAACACAGCGACTACAGGGAACAAATATGTCTTTTATTTAATATGTTAAAGACGACACTAAATAATTTTTTTAACATATGTTCTTGGTCTTATTGTGCACAGTTTATCAGTGTACCTTATTCTAAATTTTAAAGAGCAGTTCTTTTGCAAGATTCAAGTTTTAGGACATTATATTAAAGGATTAGTTCACTTCAGAGTTAAAATTTTCTGATCATTTACTCACCCCCTTGTCATCCAAGATGTTTATATCTTTTTTTTCTTCAGTCGAAAAGAAATTAAGGTTTTTGAGAAACTTTCCAGGATTTTTCTCCATATAGTGGAATTCACTGGGGTTCAACGGGTTGAAGGTCCAGCAGTTTCAGTGCAGCTTCAAAGAGCTCTACACGATTCGAGACGAGGAATAAGGGTCTAATCTAGCGAAACAATCGGCCATTTTCTAAAAAAAATTATATACTTTTTAACCACAAATGCTCGTCTTGCACTGCTCTGCGATGCGTCACGCAGTACATAATCTCGTTGGAAAGGTCATGCGTGACGTAGGTGGAAGTACCACGGTAGGGCGAAAAACTCCATCTTGTTTTCTCCTCCAACTTCAAAATCGTCCGATATCGTTGTTTTACCTTTTTTTGTAAAGGTCGTTTGACTTAGTCTTTGCACGTTCGCTTTGTAGACAGTGGATCGGTACTTCTGCCTACGTCAGGACTTTTCGACATGATTACGTAATGCGTGGTGCATCGCAGAGCAGTGCAAGATGAGCATTTGTGGTTAAAAAGTGTATAATTATTATTTTATTTTTTTTTTAGAAAATGACGATCATTTCTTTAGATGAGACACAAACACTCCCGTGCGTTGATCATTGTAGCCAATCACAGACATATACACTATATTGCCAAAAGCTATAACAGCCTCAGCTCTTTTGGGAAGGCTTTCCACAAGGTTTAGGAGTGTGTTTATGGGAATTTTTGACCATTCTTTTAGAAGCGCATTTGTGAGGTCAGGCAGTGATGTTGGACGAGAAGGCCTGGCTCGCAGTCTCCGCTCTAATTCATCCCAAAGGTGTTTTATCGGGTTGAGGTCAGGACTCTGTGCAGGCCAGTCAAGTTCCTCCACACCAAACTCGCTCATCCATGTCTTTATGGACCTTGCTTTGTGCACTGGTGCGCAGTCATGTTGGAATGCTGTTCCCACAAAGTTGGGAGCATGAAATTGTCTAAAATATCTTGGTATGCTGAAGCATTAAGAGTTCCTTTCACTGGAACTAAGGGGCCAAGCCCAACCCCTGAAAAACAACCCCACACCACAATCCCCCCTCCACCAAACTTTACACTTGGCACAATGCAGTCAGGCAAGTACCGTTCTCCTGGCAACCGCCAAACCCAGACTCGTCCATCGGATTGCCAGACAGAGAAGCGTACGGCTTGGATGCAGCTGCTCGGCCATGGAAACCCATTCCATGAAGCTCTCTACACACTGTTCTTGAGCTAATCTGAAGGCCACACGAAGTTTGGAGGTCTGTAGCTATTGACTCTGCAGAAAGTTGGCGACTTCTGCGCACTGTACGCCTCGGCATGCGCTGACACCGCTCTGTGATTTTACGTGGCCTACCACTTCGTGGCTGAGTTGCTGTTGTTCCCAATTGCTTCCACTTTATGATACCACTAACAGTTGACCGTGGAATATTTTTGGTAGTGAGGAAATTTCACGAATGCGCAGGTGGCAACCAATCACGGTACCACGCTTGAATTCACTGAGCTCCTGAGAGTGACTCATTCTTTCACAAATGTTTGTAGAAGCAGTCTGCATGCCTAGGTGCTTGATTTTATACACCTGTGGCCATGGAAGTGATTGGAATACCTGAATTCAATGATTTGGAGGGGTGTCCCAATACTTTTGGCAATATAGTGTATGTTGAGCGTGTGAACACATTTTTTAAATTTCAGTACCGACTTGGTATCGAAGTCTGTACTTTTGACAACACTCTATTACATTATTTTAGTACATCACAGTATGCCTTAGGTTAAATTTACTTACATTTAGCAGTTTATTATTTTTTTACAAAGGTTCCTTTTCAAATATCACCTGTGCTAATGCTGCTCTTTTGGTTCTGTCTTTGTCCAGGTATTTATTGACCCGCTATGCAGAGTCTTTGGGCCAGTTTGCTGCTGCTTCCCAGTCTTGTAACTTCTCCCTCAGGTTTTTTCACTCAAACCAGAAAGATGTACGCTGTTGTTGTTCTTTATGCACAGAATCAAAATGACCATTCTGTCATCATGTACTCTCACTCATGCTTCTGCCGTGTGTTTGTTCCTGCAGACCTCAGAATACATTATTCAAGCATATAAGTATGGTGCTTTTGAGAAAATCCCTGAGTTCATCGCCTTCAGGAACCGACTCAATCACTCGCTGCACTTTGCCCAGGTGCGCACAGAGAGGATGCTGCTGGACCTCTTCCTGGAAGCTGACATGTTAGTCCCTCCATCTTTACCTGTTGTTTTTACTGCCTTTCAGAAGTCACAGTTGGGATTATATTTTGAGGATTCATTGTTTTTGTCATCTTGTCATTGCACAGATCATCTCCTCTAGAAGAGAGCGTAAAATCAATGTCTCTATGTCCGGAAGAGGACGACATCCCGTGGGACACCTTAAGGGACAACCGTGACCTGACTGTCCTCGTCAGCTGGAACCCTAAAGAACGGTACAATGAGCCAAACCTCCCAAACTATCACACATTTTAAAGAGGATCTATTGTGCTTTTTTACATGTTCAACCCTTTTTTTTTTTAGTATGTAATGTTGCTGTTTGTCCCTCCAGCGGGAGTTCTTCTCTATATCAGTGTCACTGTTTCTGAACTCCCTGAAACGCCTCCATTGTAGTCTTGAGTTTTCTACTGGGAACGAACACGTCACAATATTCCTTATTTAAATAATTAATGCGCAGAATAAAGGGGCGGGGCCTGGTTGAGTTAGTTAGTTAGTTAGTTAGTTAGTTAGTAGTGTGTTGAAACTGGCGGTTATGTTAAGGCAACACACTGCTCCAGCCGACCAATCAGAGCACATTGTGCTTTTCAGAAGGAGGGGTCTCATAGAGACAGGAACTAAACAGAGCGTTACTGACAGACTGGGAAAAGGGGAGCTGCAACAATGGAGAATATGTGAAAAATAATGTGTTTTTGAACATTCAAGCATGAAAACCTGTTCTAGTAGAGCCCAAAAACAACATCAACATATTGTAAAAGGGCATAATAAGGCCTCTTTAAGCATTCATCTCTTTCAATAATGGTAATATCGATCACAAATTGTAGGCAGCTGACCGAGGAGCACAAGCAGCGCTCTTTAGAGGACGAGACCCTGTGGCTGAGGTTGCGGTCGCTTACTCTGCGGCTGATTGGCTGCGTCTCCACGATGACTCACCCGCCGGCACCACGTAACTCTGAGAAAACGACTGAAAACGGAGTGGCAGCCAAACCGTCTTCTCTACTGTCGCTGCTCTCCCAGCTTGAAAACACGCTAAACCAGGCCACACAGTTCACGGAAAAACAGCTGCAGGTCAGAACCCGTTAGAGACCGTTTAGCGAATGCAGTTTTTATCAGTTGCTATTTCAGTCGATTTCTGTTGAGTAGCTCCTGATTGATATCAAAAAGCCAGTTTTGACTATCAGCATCAAGTCTTGGTCTGGTCTGGTGTTGTTTATGTACTATTATAGTATTTATTCATATTTTGACTTTTTTGGTAAATAATTGTCATATAAATACCTTAACATCATATTTAAATGAGGTTCTTTCCTCATATTTAAAATGTAAAAATATATATATATATATATATATATATATATATATATATATATATATATATATATATATATATATATATAATATATATATATATATATATATATAAATATAATTTTTTTTTTTTTTTTTTTCCCTCATATTTTGATGGTTTAACTTGTAGGGTCATTAAAAACAAATGTGAAATTTACTTCTGTGCCAAGCTGAAAGTTGGCAGAAGAACTGTGTGAAGAAAAAGTGACGTAATTATTGAGAAATGTGTCCTAGTGATTTGTCAATACACTACCTGTAGTGTGTAGACAGGCCAGTGTTGTTGTTTAAACACTATGTTGTGTTTGACAGCATCAGTACCCATTTCTGGGTCCCGTGTCGTCTCGGCTGGCTCAGGCTCTGTCCAGCGGTTGCTGTCAGTGTCAGCTCTCCTCTCTACAGCTCCCTCTGCACCTCCAGGAGCTCGAGACCACCGGGCTGGGTTCGTTACCTCACACCTTGTTATGCACAGTTTGATATTACAGCAGATCTTCTATAAAGTGCCCATCTGCTTAGCAATCCTTTTTAAATTCATTGCAGTTATTAGCAAATTTATTTTGCTGTGATCAATTGATATTGAATTTATATGGAAATTGTGTATTCCTGGCCTGGAAGAAATTCTAAAAAACAAATAAGATCCTACTAAAAACAATTCAAGTGATTATATTATATATCATTTGTCATGTATTATGTTATATTATTTTTATTCAATATTATGATTATGTAAATAAAAAACAAAATAATATTACATAATATTTCTAATGCGTTAATTGGACTATTTTGCTTGTATTACATTAATAATTTCATCTTTTGTATTTTCAGATGAATCAACAGAGCTTCAGACACAAATATCAAATCTTTTCAAGTCTTTAGCAGTACAACTTCAAGGTATGTCATGGATTCAACTTGTTTAAGATTACTTGAGTATTTTTGCACATTCATATTTCATTTTTCACATTTTTGAAGTTCATTGGATGACACTGGGGAAACCTCAAAGTCTCCAAAGCTGTTTGCCAAGCTTTCGATTAAATTTCATATTTGAAATCACCAATGAAATCTTGACAACTGTCTCATAAATTGTTTTTAAACGCTCCAAATCATGACAAAAAAAAAAAGCATTTTTCATTAGCTGTATCAAGCTAAAATGCATGCGCAGTCCTAAGTGCGTGACTCTATAGGAAGTGCATGTCTGACTGTTTTTATAGGGACCGGAGCTTCTAACGGACTTATTCCACCATATTGCGCGTTGCACTTTCTCCCATTCATAATAATACAAGCGCACCGTCTTTCTATATATGAGTCTTTGATAATAATAATAACTAGAAGCTGGGCAGCCTGAGTCGAAAGAGCCAAAGCACATGTCTGTCCGGTGTTCTGTAACAAACAGTTATTTTGATGATTGCTTAATCTATCGATTGTTTTATCGATTAATCTATTGCTTTTTTTAATAGCATTTCAATAATAAGCCCATTTCCACTATCCAATCAAATCCTGGTGAAAAAAATTACAAATGGTTTCATGTTGACTTTTCTCTGTATGCTTTTTCAGATATGTTGGAAAAATGTAAAGGTGATCTATTAGAAGTTAAAGATGGTCAAAGCAAGACACAACCCTTTTTACTGGAGAATCTAGTCTACTTTGTTGAAGTGAGTCTCTCGCCTTTAAGAATTTAAGAGAATGCACTGCTCTCTTTAGAAAATAAAAATAATTCATTCTTAACTCTTCGTTCCAGACCGTTTGTATTGTCTTATGGGTGTCTAATTACTGTGGAAGTGTCCTCCGGCCCTTAAAGTCCAGTTTACAGAAGAAGAAGAAAAAGAAAAAAGAAGTCAGCGCTGTAACGGTAATGCTTTGATATCTGTTGAAACGCTCTCTTCCGAATCAATATTTATGAAGCGTAGGGTTGGAGGGAATGTGGGTCACTCTTGTTTATGTGCTGATTTGTGTCTCCCACACAGCCGGCGGTGATCTCGGCCTTCCAGGAGTTCAGCGGTAGCTTGCAGAGTCTCCTCAACCAGGCCCTGGAGCACATCAAGAGCCAGGAGACCAGCCTGACGGCCCTGAAGCTGGGAGCCCTCAGTCTCGAGGGACAAACTCAGTCTGAGGTGAGTGACGTCAGAGACTGCTTTGGTTCTGATCGTCTCAAAAAGCCAGACTTTTGACTATCAGCATCAAGTCTGGTACAGTGAAATTTATACACTATTATAGTATTCATTCATATTTTGAATTAGCTTTTTTTTATATTTTCAGTTTCTATTTAGCTTTAATTTTTTATTTTTAGTTTAGTAACACTGCAACTTAAACTTATTTCATTTAGCTGTTTCATTTAAAGGCACAATATGTAGGATTTTTGGATTACAATATCCAAAACCCACTAGAACAGTGTTTTATATTTTGTTGACTTGTGTACTTAAATTATCCCAGATGTTTCCAAGGATGTTTAAATACAGAGAAATAAGCCATTTTAACCAGGACACGAATCGTGTCCGTGCGTCACCTATCAATGACATCATACTGGCGTTACCCTCTATTTCCGGTTTTATTTTGTAGAAACCATGGAAACACCAAAGATGCTTTAATATATTACATGTTTTATTAGACAAGGGAACAACTGTTTGGATACATTCATCGACAGAAAATGAATCGTTATATAGCTCAACACGTTTAGTCTTATTGTTTGAATCTTGTTTTTTTTTTTTTTTTTTTGATTTACCACAAGTACCATGTTTTACCATGACTAATATCGATCTAGCTTACTGCAGTGTGCAACAAGTGTCTCACAGCAGCCACCGAGCGAACGCTCAGAGTAACGTTATAACATCATTTTCATCATTACACTCAAATGTATCTAATATGATAAACAGCACTGCGTTACCCCACATACTCTTGACTGGAAGAAGCAGAAGCGGCAACTGTGACATAATAAAAGTCCCGCTGCTCTCGAGCCGTGTGTTGCGCTCATTAGCAATCACTCCTGCTCTGCTTCATACTACAGTAACATTAATAATCTCATCTACGACATGATTTCTGCCCGAGTCCCATCCCGATTCTTTTACACCAGCTGAGGTGAAGACGACATCTCCCATGATTCCGCACTCAATCTCGGCATCATCAAGATACGCCTTTGTTTTGAATAGGCGACCTCTAGCGGCGACAAATTACATATTGTGCCTTTAAGATAAATTCCATGAAGTTTATAAGAATGTTCCTAAGAAATTACTTGACTTCTTTTGTGAATTCAGCTCCTTGTCCCATAAATTGCATAAAGCAAACAAATTGCATCGCAACTGCAGTCTGAGGTTGAAACGAAGTCAAAGAATTTGCTTAGCATGTTTTTGACCGCTGTTTTCCTGCTTCATCCAGGCGGAAGGGACCTTCACGAAGACCGGCATGGATAAGGTGCAGAGCAGCTACCTGCGTTCGCTGCAGGAGATCGGGGAACTGTTGAAGAAGAGAGCGGACACATTGAAATCCCTCAAAATCTGAGCGCTCCATCGATCCTTCATCCGATCCGGTCCCTGACCCGCACGGCTCCACGCGACGGCGTCCTCGGTCCCTAACTCAGTCTGTGAACTCAGCTGGTGGAGATCTCCCTCTCTTCCTTGTCTCCTCTTCCTAATTATCCGTCTCATTACTCACGTACAGATACAGGCACACTGTAAAGTTCAACAACGGCTTCAGCACAAGCATCTGCGGTGCTCCGAGAAGCACTTTTAAGTGGAAACGTAACTTCATATCCCTAGCAAAACTACATAGGCAAATGAATAAGCAATTTTAGAAATACTGCTATAAATTATTGTACATAGTGTGAAGATAAAGAATATCAACCAGAACTCCTTGGCGAATTAAAGTGAACTGCTTTGTCCTTTTGTCGATGTCTTGCGTTATTGTCTCTCTCACTTCCCAGCCGTAGACCTCGCGAAACCCCTCATGACGATTCGTATTCACCTTACCGGTGCCACTTCGTATCGTAAAGAAGCCACCTTCCAGACGGACACGCTCTGCCACGCGTTTACGTAGCCGTTCGCGATGCACAGCCAGCCAAGAGCTAAATTCGTCCCGAGGAGATTTTGCGCAAACTTTCAGTGGGGTGGTGCGAGTATCCGGATGCTTTGAACGAATGTTTTGGGTGCTTCTATTACGATATTTCTTTGTATATTACAAATGACTTTACTTGAGCCACAAGCGTTCGAAATGTAGCTTTCCCGACCGTTTGTTCGGAAGCAAATACATCATTGAGTGCTACTTGAAAGACATGGTGAGGTTTGGGAAAGTTTGTGTACGTTTGTTAAAATTTGATTTATCAATCATGTTCGGAACTAATTTTAGTGGTGGATGAATGGTTTTGTCGTTGTCTGGGCCGAGTTGTTTACTTTGAACTCTAAAAAAATTTGTTGATTGCACTGATGATGTCCCTTCAATGATGAGGTTTTATTATTGTTGCATACCAAAAACGTCTAAATTAGCCTTGCGTTAACGTCGCAGTAGAGACTAAAGTAGGTTTTTATACGACTGATTTGTTGATGTCTACCGGGAAGTGCAACTTGTTTACAATGTTTCCGAGCGCCATTATGAATCATGTTTATAGCGTGTTATACGGTGTGCTGCAATCTACGAGCTTTCACTGCTTTATACTTGCTCGGGGAGGGAGATGCTTTTCTCTTTTGTCAAGCTTTTTTATTTTAATCCAACACAACGGGATACGGGACAAGTTGTGCAGCGAGCGGCTCTTCCGTCGCTCCGGGACTGAAGGGCTCATTTCGCGTCCTCACCATCACAGAGCACGAGGACGACAAGCGCTTCTGAACTGAGGAGGTCGTTTAGAGATGTCAAGTGTGTCGGCTGATGAATTCTTTTGTTAGGGAAATTGAGAAAATACAAACAAAAACACTGGAATGTGAAAAGGAGTTTTTTTTTTTTTTTTAAATAAAAAGTAAATGTTCCACATGCTGTGACTGATTTTGATTTCTTGCACCCTGAAGCCATAAAATGTTTTGACGTTGTAATATATTATTTATCACATCGATTTCAATAGGATAATCTTGTACCAGAAAGAAAGATATTTCATTCTTTATCAACAACATGAAATGTATTAAAAGGGACCTATTATGCCCCTTTTCACAAGATGTAATATAAGTCTCTGGTGTCCCCAGAATGTGTCTGTGAAGTTTCAGCTCAAAATCCCCCACAGATCATTTATTATAGCTTGTCAAATTTGCAAATATTTGGGTGTGAACAAAACATCCCATTTTTGTGTGTGTCCCTTTAAATGCAAATGAGCTGCTGCTCCCGGCCCCCTTTCCAGAAGAAGGCGGAGCTTTAACAGCTCACGCTTCGGTTGCTCAACAACAACAAAGCTGGAGAATCTCACGCAGCCAAAATGAGGATTGTCAGTAACGGTGTTCAGCCTTACATTGTTCAAACCGGAGTCGACACTGATGGAGAGACTCAGGAAGAAGTTACAACTTTTAGAATGAAACTGAACGTTTCTGAATGGTTAGTGGATAAATTTATGTCGTTTCTGTGGAGTTGATTCAACTCATCCACTAGCATGTGCCGTCATGCTAATCTTTTTTGCAAATCCAGCATTGAATTGACCCTCGTTTGTGAAGCAGTCCGGCGTAAAATGACAGCATGACAACAACACTCTACTACAACAACTCTTCCTCTTCTCTAAAGCAGCCCAACATGGCCTCACCCCCTTTGTTGCGTGTTATCAGGGGCGGGGTTTATGGAAATTTTGGGGTTCATGATGTCACCAACCTGGGAAAAAGCTCGTTGTAGTCCTTAAAAAGCGATTTCTGTAAAAGAAAATATCTCCCTTTGCATTGAACTTTGAGCGTCGTAACTTTGCAGATGTTGTTTATGCTCAAACAGCAACATTACACACTAACTAAAGTTAAAAAAGTGAAATCATAATCAAGGACCCCTTTAATTTTACGTCAGGGTTTCCCTGAATGAGGTTCCTGAGTTTAAACTATTAAATCATAAAAATGTAAACTTTAAATAATTTAAAAAATAAAGTAAAACACTTAATAAAAAAATATTTTAAAAATATTTTATTTCCCTGCATGTCATGATGTGACCGTTAATCAACAACAGAGAACAGTGAACTTAATTTTATTATTATCATTATTTACTTAATTTTTATTATTGACATAACTTATTAACTTAAAATCTTATGGGGTAGGCTACTTCAAGTAAAAAGTCAAGAGGTTCAGCTAACAAACGTTATGAAATGACGTGAATTTGTACAGGTCCGGTTCACACAGAAAGCGTTTTTGCTGTTAAAAACGCGAGACGCAGGTCAATGGAACGAAAAAAATCGCTTGGTCAAGAAACGCGTTTTTTAAACTATTTCAACTTGAGTGCCGCGTTTTTAAAATGCCGCGTCATGCTCGAGACGCTGCAAAACAAAAGACGCAAGTGCAACTATTAAAGACGTCATCGTTTACATTGAAAAACAATGGAAAAGTAGCGCAGTACAATGGAAAAAACGTGTTCTGTGTGAACGGCCATAATAGGTATGAAAAACAAAAGGCTTCCAAAGATACATGACTCACTGGGTGATAACTCAAGTTAATGTTTAATTTAATCTAAAAGTACTTAATTTTTGGAATCTGATTATGTAATGGAAATTACATGGAATTAGTTACTACCAAAGTCCCTTTAAGGCAACTCATTTCACTCGGCGGCCATCTTTGAAACGCATCTCGGGCATTCAGTGCAGCTCCTATCTCTTTGAATGGGGAAACATCAAATTCTCCTAAGCTGTTTGCCAAGCTTTCGATTAAATTTCATATTTGAAATCACCAATGAAATCTAACAACAAGTGTCTCATAAACTTTGTTTCTAAACGCTCGAATCATGACAAAAAAACTATTATTCAGGCTGGATCAAGTTAAACGCACATCTCTTGTGCCTCATTTCGGAAGCGCGCGTCTGACTGTTTCTACAGGAACCGGAGCTTCTAACGGCCGCTGCAGTGACGCAATGACTTTACCAATCGGCGATTGGCTCTTATTTAGAAGGCGGGACTTATTCCGCAATATTGCGCGTTGCACTTTCTCCCATTCAAAACAATATGAGTGACGCGTCTTGTGTTATCTTTGTTACTACCCAGCACTATGGTAATTATATAATTTATGATCATGTAATTGAATTATGATTTGGCAGATACCAGATGAATTAGTAGTAAGCCACTACTAGTTGCAAAATTGACAGTGACTTATCTTATAAAATGTCATTTTTTTTCATTGTAAACTCCAAAAATAGCTCACTCTGAAATAAAAATTTAATGTCAACAAGCCTTTTCCTAAAAAAAAAAAAAAAAAAAAAAAAAGTAGTGTATTTAGCGTTCCGAAGACACTTCTTCATTGACGCCCATTCAAAAAATGGCCTTTTGTCTTCAACGGACGTGTTTTACCACACAGGCCTTTATTATATATGTGATATAAATAAGGAATACCTGTATAACTTACTTTTTTTTAACCCTGATGAAGGCTTGTGTGCTGCAATTGAGAGCTGGTTTACCTTCTCTAATGAAGTTGCGTCAGAATAACTTTTATTTTTAGCTTGAACAGTTTGACAATCACAAATATTTTGTTTGTGGCTTGTTAGATTTCTCCTGTCAAAAGTTAATACACCTGTCCAATGCATCTGTAACCTAAGAGAGGAAGGGTGTGGAAACCAATACAATGACTGAATACAAAGAGTGACTTGTGTATAACTTTCTAAAAATAAGTGGGTGGATGTGTTGGACAGTAAAACATGACAAAGGCCACATGATTTTGTGCAACGTGCATCTATTAACCAAATATGCAAGATGGTTCCCATGAAGGGGATGAGCCTTTCCACTACAAAGTCATTGTGGTTTGGGGTTACAATACCACACCTGTGACCTGCAATGATAATACTGCTCACAATGTGTTTCTTATGGGGTGAATCTCATGAAAAATGTCACATTTCAGCCTGAATCAAAAGACAAACAAAAAAAAAAAGAAAGAAAGAAATTATATTTTGCATGAACTAAATGCAGCCTGAGTATTATTTTACATTATAATTAAACACATCATCTCCCAAATTATCACTGTAAAAACGTTTCATTTTAATTACTACAATGCAAAAAAAAAAAGGTATATTATTTAAATTGTATTTAAGTATTTATACACCACTATAGCATTTATTTCTTATGGAAGCTTGTTTCCACCCTAAATAAAAAAATAAATAGGTAATTGCAACTTTTTATCTCACAATTGCAAGTTATAAAGTCAGAATTGTGAGATATAAATATCAATTCTGATTTTATAACACGCAATTGCGAGTTTATATCATGCAATTCTGACTTTATAACTCGCAATTGTGCATTTATATCTCGCAACTCTGAGAAAAAAGTTAGAATTGCGAGTTATAAAGTCAGAATTATGAGATAAAAAGTCGCAATTACCTATTTATTTATTTTTTATTTAGGGTGGAAACAAGCTTCCATAAGGAATAAATACTATAGTGGTGTATAAATACTTAAATACAATTGAAATAATATACCATATTTTTTTTTGCATTATAGTAATTAAAAGATATAAACTCACAACTCTGAGAAAAAACATCAGTCTTTTTCCCTCACAACTGGACATTATAACACGCAATTGCGAGTTTATTTTTCCCAATTCTGACTTTATATCACACAATTCCGACTGTATAACTCGCAATTCTGAGAAAAAAGTCGATTACCTTTTTTATTTTTTATTTCATGGCGGAAACAAGCTTGCATAATTTCACTGCTAAAAATGTATGACAGATTTTTTTTGTTTGTTTGTTTTAATGCAATAAAAAAATACTAACAGAAACGAGTTTACAATAAAACAAAAACATCCAGATGCATAACAGAAAAATATCATTTCTTTTTTTTTCCCAAGTGAAACATGACCAGAACAGGTTTTCATGAGATTCATCTGTCAGAGCTGCAGAAAGCAATATTCAGTAATTTCTACAAACATTAAATAAACCAAAAAAATGAATAAACGCCCAGAGTTATCAGCACAGTTTCATGAATCTGACATCTGAAATCTTCCAGCTATGAGGAGGACACTAAAATAATACGAAAATAAAAGAACAGCACTTTGTTTTCATATAAAACAGGTCGAGCTACATTTCTAAGCAGCACTTGTGTCCTCATGTGAGATATTAGTGAACCAACTGTAATATATTAGAGCCTCTAATGTAGCGGGAACACGAGGAAGGGTGATTATTCAAACTCCCTCATTTCCAAAGCAGCCTGTGCAACATTTCCACCATCCGTTAAGCACTGAATATACTAAACAGAACGTCTGTGGCTACTTTCCCCTCTTGGATCGTCCTTTCCGGCCCAGTCTGCCGGAGCCGTGGGCCGAGGGCCCGGGCTGAGGGGCGGCGGGGGCCGCAGCGATGTTGATCTGACCCTCTTGGATTTCTTGCCGGGTGTCCGCAGGCATCCGATCGATCTGCTGCTGTGTCTCCAGGTAGAACATGACGTCCCGCAGCTGCTCCTGCAGCTCGGCGATCTGGCCTTCTTTATTGGCCGCAGTCTCGTGGGCCCGCCTCTCCTCCTCCTGCAGCTGCGTCTGGAGCTGCGTCTGATTGGCTCGCAGGCACCGGTTCATCTCCTGCTCCTCCCGCAGCTCTTGACTGAGCTTCACCACTTTGTTATTCAGCTGGGAACATCTACACGGAAAAACAACACAAAAAGACTGTGTAAAGAGAGTGTTACTAGAAAAATGTCATTTTAAATATTAACTAAGCAACTTCATTTTTAAAAGTTTAACAATTAATACTTGCACTGCAACTTTAACTTTATTCCTTTCAAATAAATAAAAAATTATTTAAAAATAAATAAAATCTTTCACAGTTTGAAAGAAAACCTGATTAATTTATTAATATTTTTATTTTTACATATTATTATTATTGTAGAAGAATTATTAATTATTGTTTTTATTAATAATTTTAACTAGTTTTTATTTTTATATTTTCTTTTGTCATTTCAACTTTTTTTAGTAACTGAAGTATTTTTTCCAGTAATTGTTGTATTTTTGTGATTTATATTTATTTGTTTATTTTGTTTTAAATGTCTGTACAGTTTTTATTTCAGTTTTAGTAATTTAGTACATAAATTAAATAAATTCAGTTTTTTTATTTCAAGTAATTAAAGTTTTTTTATGGTTTTAGTTAACTATAATAATACTGTTACTATGGTAAATGTTTGTCTGGTTTATTGTAAAGAGACCCAAATGTTTCACATGATAATGATGTGAAATTCAGCTGAAGGATAAAGTAAGTTGTACTTCTTCTCGATGGATTGTTTTTCTTTGATGAGTTCGTTTAGTTTCCGCTCCAAACTGTCACACTTGTCGATTGTTTCCTTGAATTTGGCCTTCATGTTGTTGATCTAAAACACACACACACACACACACACACACACATAGAGGAGCTGGTTCACTGGTGTTCATTTGAGTTAGAGCAGATTATTATGATCTTAAACTTTGCTTATTATGGATTTGTTCTGGTCAGCTGTCCAGTTCTCACCTCCTCCGCTGTGTCTTTCTCCAGATGAACTATTTTATTCTCCCAGTAAATGCGCTGAGAATCCAGCTGACTGGTTAATAAATATGAATACTATAGGAAAAAAAGATATTAAACATTAAACATTATAAGAGAAGGTGACGGAAGACTATCTTACACAATTCAACTTTACACACACACACTCACAAACACACACACACCTCGAGCTGCAGCGCATCGATCTTCTCATCCTGACATGTGTCTCCTTCACACTCGTACTGCACCATCTTCCCGTCTGTTTTACTGGCAACAAGCCGGTGAACGTAGTTATCTGATCGATATAAACACAAAGACTAGAATATTCAGACATGTAAAATGTTTCAAATATCAAATTTAAAATTACAACATTAAAAAAATAGGATTTGAGTGAACATGAAACAACATTCAATGCACTTCATATCCCTAATTTGACATTTTGAGTGAAATATTAAAGGGGATCTATTATGCCCTTTTTCAAAGTCTTGATGTTGTTTTTGGGCTCTAACAGGTTTTCATGCTTGAATGTTCATTATTCTCCATTGTTGCAGCTCCTCTCTTCCCAGTCTGTCAGTAACGCTCTGTTTAGTTCCTGTCTCTATGAAGCCCCTCCTTCTGAAAAGCACAATGTGCTCTGATTGGTCAGCTGGAGCAGTGTGTTGTGATTGGTCGAGCGCTTCCAGTGTGTTTGGGAAATGTCCCGCCCCTTACCATAACCGCCAGATTCAACACACTACTAACTAACTCAACCAGGCCCCGCCCCTTTATTCTGCATATGAATTATTTTAATGAGGAATATTGTGAAGAAAAGACTACAATGGAGGCGTTTCAGGGAGTTCAGAAACAGTGACACTGATATAGAGAAGAACTCAAACAGCACGCTCAAACAGCAACGTTACACACTAAAGAAAGATAAACAAGTAAAAAAGCAGAATAGGACCACTTTAATATGTATTTAAAAGGTCTAATTCTAGTTGCAGATGGCTCTGACTGTTTAAAGATGTAAAATGACTGTTATTTTCAAACATGTGACTGCACATCAATTGAAAACTGTATTATTTATTACTAGCATCTTTATTCCTGATGTGGGACGTCACACACCTCCAGCGTAGTCCCAGACCCTGTGATTGGTCAGTTGCATGGCGTAAGTGTGCTGCGTTTCCTCAAAGTGCTTGTAGGCATGACGACTAACGTAGCGTCCGCAGCCGATGTGACCGCAGATGAGACAGATCCACAGATTCTATGACAGATGAGCAAATATGACTCAAATATAATACAAGGAAATATATAGGCAGGGTTATTATCATTGACTAAAACTATTGAAAATATTTCTGTTAAGTGAAATAAAGCTGAAACAAAATAAAATATAAATATAAGGTAAAAAACTTAAACTAAATGAAAATTTGAAATGTTGTCTTGGTAATAAACTGAAAGTTAAAGCACTAAAATCATTAACTGGAAATAAAAACTAAACTAAAACTTGATTAATCATAACGATTAATCTGAATTTATGGATTAGTTGTTGCAGCCCTAAGTAAGATATCTGAAGTTTTTGTTACCTCCTGCACTCCACACTCAAAACACTTGTTTTCCTCCACGGGTTCAGGAGTCTGGCAGTATCTGCACACTGGACACCTGCAGAAGAAGTGCACACTAATTAGTGCCCGTAAATGTGCCATCAAAAACACCTCGTCCTTTCTTCATAAATGCCTCGGGTGTTATTGTGAACGATTCATTGGTGCAAGTAATATTCAAGAGCAATATTTAATAGAGCTGGGCATTGACACAAATTTCAGGATTCCATTTTGATTCACATGCCTGTGATTCGATTCTTGATTCAATTCTGTATTCGTTTGGATATATATCAGGTACAGTAATTCTTTCAACTAATGTTGTAATCTATACAGGGAAACCGTCAGTTACTTTAATAATATAATATAATACAATAAAGGTTATTATATATTACAAAAATAAAGGTTAAAATTAACAGCCAATTTGTATATAAACATTTAAATTGCAAACAAGGCAGTTTTTATAATAATAACAATGCCAATTCATGTGTGTAAACACTTAAACCTGAAACCATCCCAAACCCATTGTGCGCATGAAACGTGACACTGTGACTTTCATCTCACAGGTCAGAGGTCAGCTATGACAATTACACACAAACACAACAACAAGAACAGAGAACGGCCCAGCAAACCTTTATCACATGTCAATGAAGAATCAGGACGAAAAGGTTAAAAGTGACGCACGTAAATTACAGATGAGAACAAAATATGAGTGTAAACACAGTGTCATGGGAGAAGAATGTGACGCGAGGAGAAGGGTGTGGATGAAATACGTCAAGCTTGAACAAAATAAACTGAAAAAAGACTCTCAAATGTCTCAAAGTTACTATAAAGACTACTTAATTTAATAAAATAATAATTTATAATATTTTTTATAACAGTGTTAACATTTAAATGTAAAATAAAATTAAAAATATTTAATTTGATTTAAGTCAAATGTCTCAAAGTCACTATAAAGTTTACTTAATTTATTAAATAATCATTTATAATAATATTATTTATTTTATAACTAAGTGTTAACATTTAAATGTAAAATAAAATTACAATTTTAAATTAAAAACATTAAAATTGATTTAACTGAAATTTCTCATAAAGCTACTATAAAGTTTACTTAATTTAATTTAATAAAATAATCATTTATAATGATAATAATAAAGAGTTTTTTATTTTATAATGTCTTGATGACAATTAAATGTAAAACAAATTGAAATTTAAAATTAAAAACATTAAAATGTGATTAAAGTCATAAAACTATATTCAAAACATTTCATTTTCATAATTTGACATATTGTGAGTGAAATATTCAGCAATAAATAATGCAGGATGGGATTAGATTTTACCCAGTAGGATTGAAATTGATGAATACTAATTTAATACTAATTTTCCCAACCCACACTGCCTTGGATTCATCACCAAAAACGTTTAAAAAATGTCAATGATAATAAAAAAAAAAGGCTTTAGAATAATTATAAAGTCAATTCTTGGGTCATTTTTGATTTGATGTTGATTCTAAAGGCTGTGGTTGTGAATGACAGCACTCACGTCGCATCCTCCCATCTCTGCAGACACTGGCTGTGAAAGCTGTGGTTGCACAGGGTGGTCAACACGCCGTTGACGGACTCGTCCATGCGCTCCAAACACACGGTGCACTTGGGCAGCTCTGTCAGATCCATCACAGGTAAACTGGCCCCCTGTTTATAATGAAGAGTTTGAGATCATTCAAAACATTCCAGAACACTGCAGCTATTGTTATGCATGTAAATCTGTGCTGGAAACATGACGTGTGTGTGTGTGTGTGTGTGTGTGTGTGTTTAAACAGAAACAGCTAGTCAACAACAAAAAAGGTTAATCCTGGTCACTCAAGCAATGCATCGGCCTAAAATACTGTTACATGAGTAAGTTGTTTTTTTTGTGGTTGCTAGGGTGTTTGCCAAGAATTTTAATACTTAGTGTGAATGGTTTGGTTCGAATTACAATAATTGCTTGCTTAAGTAAACAACACTAGCTACCTCTTCAGATTTGATGACTTCCGCCCTCTCCACATAGACTAACTGGCAGACAGCATCCTCAATGGAGTTGAACTGACGGCCGTTGCTTGTTGTGTAGAAGCTGTCGGCATCGGCCTAAAGAAATTAAAAAACACAACGAAACTCATGAAACTTTGAATATCAAACAAACTTCAGCAAGCTACTTTGCATGAGGTAATTTTGCAAATCATGTAGAAAAAAAATATCCAAAGGTCAGAATGACTGGCAAATCATCTTAAAGTCAATAATTTTATCCCTTAAAACTCATCTTTGATCATCAAAATTACATATTTAAACTTATTTTCTGTGAAAATTCTTTCTTCATGTCTTAAAACAGCTTGCTTCATTTAGTATACATGGAATCATGAATATGCAAATTAGCCCCGCCTCCACTCAATCGCACCAGCTTGGATTACCTGATCCACTCGGTCAACTGTAGTAAATGCTACACAATGGCAAGAGGAAATATTGGTTTAATTCAGCCATGTTTGAACAAAGTCCATTTCAAGGAAAGTCTGTTCACTCGGCGGCCATATTTGCAACACAGCTAATTCGGGCATTCTTATCTATAGAGACAGAGTGCATTTAGGCCACGCCCACACCGGGGGGAAAAAACAATCCAACCGTCTCCAATTGACTTTGTATTGCGTGAGGCTGCCTCCTTGTCATTTCTGACTTATAACAAAAAAAACAGAACAATGCCTGAAAGCTGCTGTGTGACAAGGTGTACAGAAAACAAGCTAAAAAAAACCCAGAACTAAGTTTTTATAAGCTACCGAACCGTAAAAGCCAGCCTTTAAGGAGACAAAAGTGGATACAGGCAATAAGACGTGAAGCATCAGCAGGAAGAATGGGTACATTTTGGGATCCTGATACTCAGTATGCCTCAGTAAGCCTACGTGTGCAGTAAACATTTAGTCACTGTTAAGTCAAATATCCAAATGTCAGTTTTATATATTATATTTCCTGTCGCTGATTACGTTACCCTCCAGTGGGCGTAGTTCTCATAGTAATATGACATGTCGCGCTCTGTCTCAATCGCCTGTATCCACTTTTTAGTCCTTAAACGCTTGTTTTTTGGGTCGACAGCTTATAAAAACTTCTGGGTTTTTGGTTCTGGGTTTTTTTTTAGCTTGTTTTCTGTACACCTTGTCACACAGCAGCTTTTAGACATTGTTCTGTTTTTTGTTATAAGTCAGAAATGATAAGGAGGCAGCCTCACGCAATACAAAGTCAAATTCAGATTATGACGCGTGTCGCTTGACGAACTCACAATTAAATGACATATTTCAAAACAGCAACAAAATCTGATGTGAACTGTCCCATAAATGTTGTTTCTTATGCTCAAATAGCGTTAAAAAGCTTATTTTATCAGGCCAGACGAGCCAATGCGCATGTGCAGTCCTAAGTGCAAGTCTCAGGTTTCTATGAGAACCGGAGCTTCTAACGGCAGCTGCAGTGATGCGATGACTTTACCAATCAGTGATTGGCTCTTTTACTTAGAAGGCGGGATGTATTCTGCCATAACGTGTGTTGCAGTTTCTCCCATTCATAAATAAATAGGAGTGAACCTCTTTCTATATAGTCTTTGGTTTGAACCAGAAACTGATTTAGAAGAAGAACAAGAGGAAGAGCGAATTATACAGGATGGTCTACAAGTCCATGTATGAGAATGTTAATGCATTTTATGTTTCGCTTTCTACAACGTCGGACATTTTCGGTTGAAACAGATATTTTCGATTTCGGGTCGAAATGGTTTTGGAAATCAGTGACCGAAACACATGTATTAGCACTTCTCCGACTGTGTTCAGTGTCTATTTTGTGCACACAACGTGGATAAGCTACAACAGGTAAACATGTCAGCTGTGTTGACACTAGCTCTGGATTGACAATATTAATTTAAAGTTTGGCGCTCTTTATTACAGCGTGACAAATCGCTGTAGTCGCCGCAGCGCAGATCAAGCACATGTGAACCGATCATCTCATCTCCTCTTTACTACTAGTTACATCACAAAATAAATGTGTAAACACCAGAAGGTAGTTTGAAAAATACATTACAACTTAACAAAATGAATCCTGTCTCATGTAATCACTAAATCAGTGTTTCAACCGGGGAAAGACGTCAATAAAACAGCTTGTAGGCTCTACAACTTACTTCAAGAAAGCTATGTCCATGAACTCATTAGTTAGCTAGAAAAAAAATAACTCTAGAGAAGAGCATTTTGCTAAATATGTGCACTGTATTACATATTGATAATATTTTTACTTAACCTGTTAGTGATTTCTTCATTATTTAAGAAATCTGTCAAGAAAACAAGTTATTACAGTTTATTGTCGTTTACATTTCATCATCAAACTGGAGTAGAAACAATTCTTGTTATTAACGTTGATATACAAACTGCCTTATTTGCAATTTAAATGTTTGTACAACTCAGTTTTAGTTATTTGAGTGTTATTAAATAAGTTTAATTATTTATTTTTCGGCCAAGAGCATCCTGAATTTTCATTTAAGTGCATCACTAGTGTTGACTGATGAATTTGCACATGATTTGTCTTAAAAGCATATTAAAAAGGCCACACAGACATGTAAACCACATTAAAAGCTTGATTTTCACCACAGGGGGTCTTTAACAAAAAAAAAAAATCTGAAGAACTGTGTTGATCACCAATAAATCCAATTAGTGAGGATTAGCTGAGAACTTTTCAGATCCTGTTCAATCAAATTAGAACGACAGAACAATAGAATGATCAATAGCTAGACAGACAGACAGATAGATAGATAAACACAATTGTCCTTTTATGTGGTTAACTCACCTGACTCCTGAACTTGACCAACACCATGTACTGGTTGGGCGTGGAGTCTCGGATAATCTTCATGTGCTCCATGACGTCGTTGTAGGGAGCCACAAACTTCATGAGGTCATGGCTGGTCATGGTGGTCGGTACCGTGAGGACACACAGCATCGCACTGCGCCTCACGTCCTCTGTGAGTGACGTCATCTTACTGTCCACAAAACATCACACAAAACCACATCAACAATGCAACAAAGTGTCTATTGTGTCTATTATTTAAACTTATACACAACGAATTCCACTTGACCATGTTTTTTGGACCATAGTATATCACCTTGAGGTACCATGTAAATAATATGGGCTATATCAAAGTACTGTGGTATTAGAGGGTAGTAGTATTAGCATAGATAGACAGATAGAACGACTGATAGAACAATAGACAGGTAGATAGATAGAATGACAGATAGAGAACGACAGACATATAGATAGACAGAGATAGATAGAATGACAGACATATTAGATAGATAGATAGAATGACAGAAACAGATAGATAGACAGATAGAACGACAGACAGAGAAATAGAAAGATAGACAGAATGACAGAGAGACAGATAGACAGAGACAGACAGACAGAGAAAGATAGAATGACAGACAGACAGACAAATAGACAGATAGATAGATAGATAGATAGATAGAACGACAGAGAAATAGATAGACAGATAGATAGAATGACAGAAAGATAGATAGACAGACAGAACGACAGATATATAGATAGATAATATGACAGAAAGACAGACAGACAGACTATAGATAGATAGATAGATAGACAAAACGACAAACAGATAGATAAATAGAACAGCAGACAGATAGATAGATAGATAGAATGACAGACAGAGATAGATAGAGAAATAGATAGACAGACAGAACGACAAACAGATAGATAAACAGAACGATAGACAGATAGATAGATAGATAGATAGATAGAACAACAGACAGATAGAACGACAGACAGAGATAGACAGATAGATAAATAGAACGACAGACAGACATAGATAGATAGATAGACAGATAGATAGACAGAACGATAGACAAATAGATAGATAGATAGAGATAGATAGACAGATAGATAGATAGAACAACAGATAGAGATAGAACGACAGACAGACAGACATAGATAGATAGAGATAGAACGACAGATAGAGATAGACAGATAGACAGAACGACAGACAGACATAGATAGATAGATAGAACGACAGACAAATAGATAGATAGATATATAGAACGACAGACAGAGATAGATAGATAGAACGACAGATAGATAGATAGACAGACTAACTTTGTTTTATAGAGGTGCATGATGCCGTGGACGATCTCCACTGACGAGTTCCCGCTGAAAAAGGAGATCTGATCCGGCAGCTGTTTAGAGGGAGAGTCCGGTGTCGTGCTCACGTCCGTTTGATCTTTGGCATCTTCACTTGTGTCTCCTGTGGACTTCAGATCTCCTTTACCTTCCTCTGCTCCTGGTGTAAAAAAAATACAGTCAGTTTACTCATTACTGGCCAACTGGTGTCAAATCATAGAGAGTAAATAACTCATCCAAACCTGCGCTGGGCTGAAAGGTCTCGATCACCATGTCGCTCATGACACGGCTGCCCAGGTGCTGGTGGAGGATGGCCGACCGCTCCAGATCCGGTTTGCCGTCCAGCGCGACTCTGGCGGAGACCAGCGCTTTCTCTCTCATCTCGTCCTCTGACATCTCTGCAACTGAGTGAAACACCAGCAGCAACATAAAGGCCTCAAAGAGATTCTAGAAACAAGCTCGAACACACTGAGAGTGTGAATGCTCTCTGTGACACTTCATTCTGTTGCATCATGGGATAAACACACAGATGATCATGATATTCAGCATCATGTCTCATGCTTCTCAGGTATCTGTGCTATATATATATATGTGTGTGATATGATTACCCTTATCAGATGGTTATACTTTCATTTCCATATACCATGCCACCGCATGTCACTTTAAGAATCATAATATTTACATGTCATTTTAAAGTAAGCCTACTTGGTACCTTGTTACATGTCCAAAAACATGATAATACCCTTTTGTGATCATGATGATATATGAATGTAGTATAGCCATCATTCAGTACCACGGTAATCAAAGTAAGTCTCAGTTATGTAACAGTAAACGAGCGGAACTCACCGGCGCAGTATTGAAAACCCTGCGGGGAATCAGACTGATCAGCGAGCTCGAGTCTGATCACGACCAGAGACACACTCATGTGTTCAGAGGATCAAGAACTGATCAACCGCCACAGATACACTGATAATGACAACACGAGCTTAATAAAACACCGTTCATGAAGCGAGACACGGGTTTAAACGCAAGATCTGAACCGTATTAACAGCATTTAATCAGAACTATATGTCATAAACGCCTAATAGAATTATTCTTTATTATTAGAAAGATAAACGTGTGAAAACAACAATGACGTTTGAGAACGAAAGATAAATTACTGCGTTACTTCCGGGGGCAAGAGGATCATTTCAAAACAAAAGCCCTTAGATAAATATTGATAATTTATTATAAGGGACAGACACGGTTTGTGAATAATATAATGGTAATATCATTTTAAATGTGTTATAAATAATGGTATATTTATGACTATGTATGAGAGCGAAAGATAAATTACTGTCTTACTTCCGGGGGCAAGAGGATCGTTTCATAACACAAAAGCCCTTAGATAATTAGGCCTATTGATAATTTATAATTCACAGCCATTGTTTGTGAATAATATAAAGGTAATATGATATAATTTTAAATGTGTCATATATCATGGTATATTTATGATTTTGTTGTAATAATGTTTTCAGAACCAGAATGAGATTTCTTGGCAAGTATGCTTACGCATAAGGAATTTGTCTTGGTATAATACACAGTATAATAATATATAATAAAATAAATAGACAGATAATAAAATAGTCTATAATGTGTGTGTGTGTGTGTGCATGTTTTTGTGACATATCAGGATACAAATTTGTATAATGACATGGGTATGACATAGGTATTACAAAGAGAGGGTGACATATGAGGACATTACCTCATGTCCCCATTTTTCAAAAGGCTTATAAATCATACAGAATGAGTTTTTTTGAGAAAGTAAAAATGTGCACAGTTACCTGTGATGGGTAGGTTTAGGGGTAGGGGTAGTGTAGGGGATAGAAAACACGGTTTGTACAGTATAAAAACCATTACGCCTATGGAGAGTCCCCGCAATTCACAAAAACAAACAGTGTGTGTGTGTGTGTGTGGGAAAAAAAAAAGCTTGGTGAAGAAAAAAATATAATAATATATAATAAAATAAAAAGACATAATAAAATAGTCAATAATATATATATATATATATATATATATATGTGTGTGTGTGTGTGTGTGTGTGTGTGTGTGTGTGTGTGTGCGCGCCAAAATAATCTATATTCTATACAATTATGCAAGAGAATGTGAATTCATTATAATATAGAATTCTGTTATAGTATTTCTGGTAAAAGAAAGAAATAAAGAATATATATATATATATATATATATATATATGTATATATGTATATGTATATATATTTAAACATAAGTTTAAAGTTTGTAAAGTTAAGCATCAACATAGGATGCAGAAGTACATGCTGAAAGTATTGAAAAATGCTTATAAAAATAATTATATTAGTATTGAAAAAACTAACAGTTATGAATTGTTTCTATAAAAGAGACATTCCGAACAACATTTTGTTTGACTTACTGTGAAAAACCACAACATGCTCGGATATATGTGTCAGTGAAAGTTCTCATAAAGTCTTCACACCATGATGGTGTGAGGTGTGAAAGTGTCACTTTATTTGCATATGGAGCTGAAGCTATTGAGAGTAACATTCTCCATAACTCTAAACTGCCGGCTCAAACTCCACCCTGTGAACTCCCAGCCGTGATGACACCTACAGCAGCTCACAATAACGTCACTTAGTCATCTGGGCTGGTGTATGTAGCACAAATCTTCAGCAAATCCTCCACAGTGATTCACACAATGAAACAAATATTTAACTGCTTACGCAAGCGTACACAATCTTTGGATTCAATTACTTGAATTGTGATTTTCCACCAACAGTATTGCAATTCCCAAATTTCTTTCTCTGAATCAGATGACGTACAATGAAATGCAAACAAACTATTTTTAAGTCCACAAAGGTGCATGAGAAGGTCTGTTCCTCTGTAATATGATTGTGCGTGATGGAGGTGTGGTTTGCAGATAGGAGGAGCTACAAAAGCCTGTTAATGTTTCTCTGGCTGTGAGGAAGTCGCCACCTCTCCTCTCCTCTGCTCATCAGTGAAGCTTCTAGAGGAGCTTGATATTTCATAACCACGCACCAGCTGTTATTCAGAGTGTTTGCTGAAGGTAAGCCAACTCCATTTGTATGATGCATACTCTGTTTGTCCTTCTCAAGTTTTACATTTGTCTTGCTGTAGTTTCTGATGAAGTTTAAACACTGCAGCTGAAGCAACAGTCTTGTCTCACTGAACTTCCCTTATTTAAGTGGTCTTTGCAAAACTAGCTGGTGGGAGACGTGCAGTCTGCTCACGCACACTCATGTCTACGGGGCACTTTTTATTACCCTTGTTCTCCAAAAAGGGGTGTGTGAAAAAAGGATTTCCAGGAAGGAAACCATATCTGCTTTAGCAGAAGGGATTGTAAAGGAAAAGCAGAATGTGTGGAATGTTGAATGTAACCGTTTGTGTTTAAATATACCTTTTGAGAAGCTTTCACAAGAGATTCAAGGTCATTTCTTTCTTTGAAGCAAACATTTCATTGTAGGGGGAGAAAATGAGAGAGGTCTCTTAGGAGCAAGAATTTTTTTTTTTTTTTGTCATTTGATACTTGACAATACAAGTATGGCTTTTCTTGAAACTGAGCTCTTTTGTTCTTTTGTTGCAGATGAAACTTGTCTAAATGGAGTATAATTTGCATGTGTATAGTTGTAAACACTAGACTTTCAGCCTACAGGCAGCTTGAAAATAGTGAATGATGTTGTCGCAACATGCCTTCATTCTTGCATTAGCTATTTTGTGGGCAAATGCAAACTGTCAAATGCACCAAACTGAAGGTGCATCTCAAAGTAGAGGTTGAGTTTATGATGCGTGCAGTTTACAGCATGAGTCATCATATGCTAATTAGTTATTCCGAGTCATTGAGGATAGAAAATGCGCTCACTTTGAGATGAGCACACCGAATAAAACATGCAAGAAGCAGAAACGTCCAATTCCTACTCAATTGGTCAGGCTGCTGAAAAAAACCCCAAAACAGATTGCGTTTGCACTTTGGTGCTGTTAGTGGAACAGAAATAAAACTTGCAACAGATATTTTTTTTTATCTAATTATGCATGTCTATAATGACTTCTCGATGTTCATTATTTGAATGCACATGCCTCCATACTTGTTTTCAGCACTGGCTGTTTTGTGGCAAACGTAAACTGTCAAATGCACCAAAATAAATGTGCAATATGCATCACAAAGAAGAGTTTATGATGTACACAGTTTACATGAGTAGGGCCCTATGAAATCCGTTTTATTTTTTCCCAAATTCTGTTTTAATTTTTCTGGATTCCATTTTTTGAATTAAATTTTAGTAATCAAAAAGCATGTCTAATTAATTGAAACAATGAAACTTATCCAATTTACCAACAATTTATTAAAAGTTTAACAAAAAAATACATTTTTTTAATTTTTAGTTTTAATTTTACCAAATTCTTTTTTCTGTTTTAACTTTTCTGGATTCCATTTTAATGGTTTAATTACATTTTAATAATCAAAAAGCATGTCTAATTAATTGAATTCTTAAAAACAACAACATTTATCAATTTAAAAAAAATATATATTTTCTTTTTTTCAGAAATTCTGTTCCGTATTTTATTTTTTTCGGCAATCAAATGAACACATACCATTTAATTTATCTTTTAATCATGAAATTAAACTTTTTTGTCAAACATGTGCTGCACAACAGAGCTTTACTGTTCAAATTAAAACATGGAAGAAAAACTGAGATTAGATAGTTTTAATAATTTATTATTAAATTAATTTATCTAAATTCTACTGTACAACACTAATATGTTTCTGTCAAGTTATATCGAACTTTTATTTTGACGGGTTGCCGAAAGCTTTGAGTTTCTCTGTGTTAATGACGATAGTTTTCTCAAACGAAGTGGTTAAATGCTGACGAAGTGACTTTCAGAGCGGCTCTGGAGATGAATTTCGTGCGTTCATTTCCTCATATAGTTAGGCGACAGAGAATGAAAACACCGCGAGCGTCGCACGTGCTTCAGTGTGCGTGCGTACGTGCATGCATGCGCGCGCGTGTTTGTGTTAGGTAAATGGAACCGCGCTTCCGCGTCATTCATTTCAGAGGCACACAGACATGCAGGATTCAAATTTAAATAGTCTATTTGCGGTTTAATATTCACGGACACTAGTCTATATCGCGATTTAAGTGTACTGACCTGATTTGACAAATTCCGTGACATTCCGCATTATATACTAAATTCCGTTTTTATGACTGGATTCCGCGATACCGTCCGCGTTTTCCGCATTGCGGAAATCATAGGGCCCTACATGAGTCATGTACTAAAGAGTTATTCAGGGTCATTTAGCAAATGCGCTCACTTTGAAGTGAGTGTGCTAAATAAAACATGCAAGAACACTCTTAAAAATGGTCCAAAAGGTGGTTTTACAGCAATGCCATAGAAGAACCATTTTGGGTTGCCCAAAGAACCTTTTTTTTTTTTTGTTAGTGTGAAAAATATTTTACCTTTTTCCACTATAAAGAACCTTTTGTGGAATAGGAAGGTTTCATGGATGTTAAAGGTTCTTCATAGAACCATCCGTGCAGATAAAGAACCTTTATTTTTAAAGGTGCAGTAAGTGTTTTCTGAGAAACACTGTTGAAGGAGGATTGAGCTGAGCAGCACAACACACTTGTAGCCAATCAGCAGTAGGGGGCGTGTCCACTCATGATGGGAGAGAAGATAGAGTGGGCCAATCAGCAGTAGGGGGCGTGTCCACTTATGATGGGGGAGGAGAGAGAGTGAGCAAGAAGGGGATTTGAAGACTGTAGAACAGGGTTGCCCAACCCTGTTCCTGGAGATCTACCTTCCTGCAGAGTTCAGCTCCAGCCCTGCTCAACACACCTGTCTGTAATTATCAAGTGCTCCTGGAGATCTTAATTAGCTGATTCAGGTTTTATCAGGGTTGGAGCTAAACTTTGCAGAAAGGTAGTTCTCCAGCAACAGGGTTGGGCACCGCTGCTGTAGAAAGAGAGATTGCTGAGAGACATTACAAAAGAGAAAAGCTCAGAGGAATATCACTGGAAAAAAGAAAGGGTATGATCTTTGCTTCGCTTCAGCTATGATAAAGAGACATCCACTCTTGCATTGCGTGTTCATGCATTTTGGTGGCGGAGCATTGAACAGAGGGGTGTGTTTGTTTGGGTTAATTTCAAATATCATCGTTTTTATCATTTGTACTCATTTATTTTGTGCCATTTTTTGAGCAAACATTTCAAACTAAAAGTTTTCAAACAAGTTTCAAACAATTTTGCAGGTGTTAGAATACAAAAAGAGAATATATATATATATATATATACACACACAGACACACAGATAAATATATATATATATATATTTATATATATATATATACGGTTTGAAACGCATGTGATTCTCAGATTAATTGCTAAGTTTAACAACGTGTTTTAGGTCCTGTCAGTTTAAACATTCAAGTGATTTTAAACCATTCTAGCACAAGAAGACGTGAAAGAGAACTCAGTTGGGACCTCGCACGCTGTTTTCACGCAGACAGCATCTGAACAACGAATTCCGTTCTCTTCCGCGTCTGTTTGTGCTTGAATGGACTCGCAAAATAATGTCAAAATGCCTGTCTTGATGAGTATCCTCACAAACACACATTGCTTTCCACAGATGGGAGAACAAGATCCAAGTGACAGGCTGAAAGGGGACCAGCCAAAAGAGCTGAAGGAAAACGGCATGGGAAGTTTCTCCCAGTTCTCCTCAAGCGTACGCGCCATGGTGCGCATTCGCCAGAAGTACCAGGCCATGAAGAAACGGCGTCTGGAGATGCCGCAGGTCATCATTTCTCCACGGTCCACCAGCCCAAAGTATTTCACATTTGAAAATGTTGACGAGACTCTAAACAGAAAACCCACTTCCCCACGCAAGCGAAAGAAAAAGAGGAAGGTCATGTATCCGAACAGCAATTTGAGAGCTGTACCCACAAAAAAGAGCAGCCGTGCAAAGAACTGCCTGTACTTGTTGTGCATCATCGTCTTTCTACAGGTTTACAACGCCATCGAGAACTTGGACGACCACGTGCTCAAATATGATCTAGATGGTCTGGAGAAGACCCTTAAAAGGGAAGTGTTTGGCCAACATGAAGTGACGGAGCGCCTTCTGGGTCATTTACATGATTATTTGTCAACTTATGTACACAATAAACCTTTGGTGTTGTCGCTTCACGGACCTACTGGAGTTGGGAAGAGCCACGTTGGCCGATTACTGGCTCAGCATTTCCGCTCAGTTGTTGGAGAGGAGCTGGTGATGCAGTACTTTGTGCTGCACCATTGCCCAACAGACGACGATATCCCAAAATGCACCAAATCTCTGGACTCTAACATCTCGGAAATGGTCACACAAGCTGAGGAAGTGGAGAAGATACCGGTCTTCATCTTCGATGAAGTGGAACACATGCCCAGGGAGTTGCTGGACACGTTGCGAGACTTGATTCATCCCCAAAACAACAATGAATACTTAAATGCCATCTACATCCTCATCAGTAACCTGGGACATGAAGATATCACCAAGTTTGTCCTTCACAACTCCAGCGTCGCCGTCTTAGGCCGTCTGAGCTTGAGTCAGGAGCTGACGCCTTGGTTACACAGTTACCTTCAAAGATACCACATGCTATTTTTGGAAGCAGAGTTCCTGCCCTTTATGCTTTTGGAGAAGAGCCACGTAATGGATTGTTTTTTTGAAGAGATGTCCAGGGAAGGATTCTACCCGGATCGATCACATGTAGAAAGACTTGCGGAAGAACTATCATACTATATAGTTGGCGAACGGGAGTTTTCTCACACCGGATGCAGGCAGGTTGTGGCAAAAGTGAACCTTCTCTGAAACCAAATCTGCCGTGCAGATGGGCAACGTGAGGGAAAAGTTATTGGTTGGACTTTGAGATTTCATTTTATTGTACATTCAACATTTTGTTCTTTGTGAAAAAACTTTTGTTGTTCATACACTACTGGTCAAAAGTTTGGGGCCGGTATTTAATGTTTTGAAAGAAGTCTCTTATGCTCACTAGTACTGCATTTATGTGATTAAAAATGCAGTAAAACAGTAATATTGTGAAATAGTATTTCAATTTAAAATAACTGTTTTTTATTTAAATATATTTTATAATGTAATTTATTCCTGTGATGGCAAAGCTGAATGTGTGCTGCTTCATACTTTTGTGGAAACTGTGGAAAAAAATAAAATGCAAACCGTGATACGTTGGATATCGTCAGGATTCTTTGATGAAAGTTCAAATGAACAGCATTTATTTGAAACAGAAATGATTAAAAGTATTAATTTCTTTTAAAAGAAAAACAAAAAACTGACCCCAAACTTTTGAACTGTGGTGTATTTTTCCTTATACATTTACTGTGAATTAGGTCCTCGAAACAAGCACAACTCTAAATAACACAAACAACACAACATTTTTCTTTGTTTATTAGAATTTATTTTCCACTGGAAAAATGAGGTACAAAGACCAAGATAATTGTATAATTAGTGTATGTATATATATATATATATATATAGTACCCATCAAAAGTGGACACATTACTATTTTTGATCAAAAATACAGAAAAACAGCAATATTGTGAAATATTTTTACAATTTAAAATAAAGCCCTGGGTATACTTTGTTTTTTTACGCGCACAGTCTATGATGTTTATTACATTAAGTGCACAAACAAAATGCTTGAAATATAAAATGAATGCCTTTGTATTGCATAATAAAACAAACTGGAAACAGATGTTGGAAACAAAAAACATACCTAATATAATATAAGCTAAGCTAGCAGGCTAATCGGGTAGACGTATGCCATGCTAGTACAAAAGCTACAAAAAAAACCAGTAAGAACGAGATATGCTTTATTTCAAAACCTATAGCTTCAGTTATATACTAGTATATATGAATCATGTAATTTAAAAGACATTAAAGGTCATTATAACACATTTTAAATGATATAAATCATAACGTGACTTTTGCAGGAATTATAATCAGGCGCTAAAAATACTACCCATTAAAAGTCTGTTGAACCAATGGGATCACTTGGGGTCCTGAAGGAGACCCGATTCCTGGGGGGACTCGATTTCCTGGGGGGAGATTTGCGTCACACGCACTGTACGCTGATCAATGCATACGCGTAAAAAGTTAACTATACTTTGGGCTTAATGGTTTTCTATTTTATTATACTTTAAAATATAATTTATTTCTGTGATACAAAGCTGAATTTTGATTAGCCATTACTCCACCCTTTAGTGTCACATGATCCTTCAGAAGTCATTCTAATAGACTTTTGATCAAATAAATGCAGGCTTGATGAGCATAAAGGACTTCTTTCAAAAACATAGAAATGTGTCCAAACTTTTGTGCTATATATATATATATATATGTGTGGTAAAAGCAGTTGGTATGTACAACGCATTGATACCTGTACCCATAAAGTGCTTGATGATCAAATTGCTGTTTTGTACACCAGAACACATTTGAAGTGGGTTGCTAGCATGATTTTTCCCACAGTAAAGAGTTGCTTTCTAACCATCAATGAGTGTGTAAGATAAGAAAGTATTGCAAGCTCTAAAAATACACATGCTGTCTTGTCAGTTTCCTGTGAGCTGTCTACGCCTAAAGCTCTATAAGTGCGGCGTCACTCTAATGCTGCATCCTGAGAAATAATCTCAACTACCATCATGCATTTTCTGACCTTCAGTCAACAACGCAATAAAACAAATGTAAGTGCTTAGCATGCACTGACATCACCAGAGAAACACTCCAAATGTTTCTACCATGCTTGCAAATCTACCATTACTTGTGTATTTTGGTTTGCTGCAGGTGGTCTACAGTAAATATCCGACCATCGTTAAATAAATTTGCTGACCGGCAAATATTTCCCTTAGAAGGCCAGATCAGATCAGATCAGAATCACTCAACTCCCACAGACTTGCAAAAACCATCAACATGCCGCTAAGTGTTGTTAGTCATCAGGTGCTAGTGTGTGATGCAGGAGGGTTGTGAGGACTGGGTCTCTCGTCTTCAGTGTCTTTTGCACTACGGCAGCTACGCTTCCAGCTCAAAACCCAGTCCAACCTTGTGTCCGCCGGTGTTGAAGTTTTTTCCATCGATGAGAGCCGAGAGAGTGAGTTTCACCCCTTGACAATGAGAAAGAGAATATGAGACATTAAAGGGATAATAAATGTCTTAAACAACTTAAACGCTAGTGACAACAAGTATGAAATGAAATTAGTGTCCTGCATTTGCATACCATTTATGAAATATTGCTATTTTTAAGTGTTTTTTTTACTATTTTTTAGTGAAAATGTATGCAGTATGCAAAAATAAATGTTTTAAACAGTAGTATGCGACTATTTTTCACATGATCTCACTATGTTGCATGTTTAATTCAGTGAAACATAATCAATTTTAATTACATGTAATATTGTCTCAACTTCCAGCAGTATGATCAACTGATTAAAGGGGTCCTTGATTATGATTTCACTTTATTGATTTGTTAATGTGTAATGTTGCTGTTTGAGCATAAACAACATCTGCAAAGTTACGACGCTCAAAGTTCAATGCAAAGTGAGATATTTTCTTTTACAGAAATCGCTTTTTAAGGACTACAACAAACGACTGGTAGGGACTACAACGAGCTTCTTGCTGGGTTGGTGACATCACTAGCCTTAAAATTTACATAAACCCGCCCCCGAGAACATACAACAAAGGGCGTGAGGCCATGTTGGGCTGCTTTAGAGAAGAGGAAGAGTTGTTGTAGTAGAGTGTTGTTGCCGTCATTTTACGCCGGACTGCTTCACAAACGAGGGTCAATTCAACGCTAGATTTGCACAAAAGATTAACATGACGGCACATGCTAGTCGATGAGTTGAATCAACTCCACAGCAACTACATAAATTTATCCACTAACCATTCAGAAACGTCCAGTTTCATTCTAAAAGTTGTAAGTCTCTCCATCAGTTTTGACTCCGGTTTGAACAATGTAAGGCTGAACACCGTTACTGACAATTCTCATTTTGGCTGCGTGAGATTCTCCAGCTTTGTTGTTGTTGAGCAACCGAAGCGTGAGCTGTTAAAGCTCCGCCTTCTTCTGGAAAGGGGGCCGGGAGCAGCAGCTCATTTGCATTTAAAGGGACACACACAAAAAGGGCGTGTTTTTGCTCACACCCAAATAGGGGTAAATTTGACAAGCTATAATAAATGATCTGTGGGGTATTTTGAGCTGAAACTTCACAGACATGGCTCATTCTTCACACTGCATTGCACTGTGGCTGTATATTGAACATTTTGCCAAATGTCATCTGGGTATTTGGTGCATACAGAAAATTGACATACTGTGCCCAGTTTACATACTGCATACTGTAGAAATGTAGAAGAGATCATAAACAGTAATTATAACATGATTACCAGGTCGAAGACTCTGAGTGTAACCAACTCCAATCAGGCTGGAATTGTTCACTTTGGCCTGTTATAGAAAATAATGAATAATCATCGTCAGGTCAGTCATTCCAAGCTTTGAAAATGTAATATAGCTTCTACATTTTATTTAAAGGCAGATTTAGGCCTAAAGTACATGGATGCAGATGCTTCTAGCTTCACGTGTTGTTGTAGAATGTTAGAACGCAATTCATAATGCAACACACATGTGCATTTGCATTCTCCACTGCTATATGCAACGGAACCACACACTTGCAATGCACTGGCCAAGCGTTCATGTGTAAAGATTATTAACTTACAGACAACGAGGCATCTTTATCTAGCTGGTACTTTGCAGCAACTCCGAAGCGCGTGTTGTTGCTGCCGGCAGTCCAGGACAAAGTGACGGCCGTCTCCAGCTGATCATTCACCTTCTGATAGACCGATCCTCCGAACTCAGCTCCATCATTACTGCTGACACATGACACGGTTCATGCAATATATCTACAACATCCTTATATACTATCTATCTATCCACACACACTAGTTCAAAAGTTTTGAATAATTAAGATTCTGCTCATGAAGCCTGCAATTATTTGATGAAAAATACAGTAAAAACGGTAATATTGTGAAATATTATTACAATTTAAAATAACTGTTTTTTTAATGTAAATATATGTTAAAATGTAATTTATTCCTGTGATCAAAGCTGAATTATCAGCATCATTACTCCAGTCTTCAGTGTCACATGATCCTTCAGAAATCATTCTAATATGCTGATTTGCTGCTCAAGAAACATTTATGATTATTATCAATGTTGAAAACAGTTGTACTGCTTCATATTTTTTGTGGAAACTGATACACTTCCATTAAAAAAATGTGTTCAATAAATATTTTTATTCAGCAATGCTACATTAAATTGATCAAAAGTGACCATAAAGACATTTATATTGTTACAAAATATTTCTATTTCAAATAAATGCTGTTCTTTTGAACTTTATATTCATCAAAGAATCCTGAAAAAAATGTGTCATGGTTTCCACAAAAATACTAAGCAGCAAAAATGGTTTTCAACATTGATAATCAATCAAAAACATTAATAATTAATATTTCATAAACAGTGACACTGAAGACTGGAGTAATAATGCTGAAAATTCAGCATTCAAATTGTAATATTTCACTATATGTATGTGTATATATATATATAGTAATAATATTTCACTGTATTATTGACAATTGTCAATAAATCTGCTGTAGTGATCAGTATATGTCAGAAACATCAGTTTTCAAACCCCTAATCAGCTGTTTCTGTGTAGTTTTCCCTGATTCTTACACGTTGGTGTGAAGCTGGAAGTCTCCGGTCTTGTATCCCAGAGCGAAGTGATTTTGCACCAGTTTGGACTTGGCCGTGTCAAACGCCATCTGGTAGCCCGCGAGCCAGCCTTCATATCCCAGAACCGCTGAAGAGTGCACGACCGGACCCTCAAAATCAATGTCGCAGCTCATGTTGACAAAGTCACGCTTGTAGCCAGTCTTCAGTTTACCGCTCCTCTTACTAAAGAGAAAATCATACTGTCAAAGAACGAAATCATCAAACCGGCCTCGATGCGTCAGACGCTAACAACTCACCCTGTGTTTGGGACAAAAGATGTATCCAGGGCCACTTTCAACCCCTGCGCAAGCTGAGGAGACAACAAAAGATACAGGGTTCATAAGACAATGCGGTGAACATGATTTCACCAAGTACAACATTCCAATCAACCAGTCAGATTGGAGGGACAAGTTTACAGTTTATGTCAAGTTTAGGTTAAGCGCATCTACATCCATGTTATTCACCTATTATTTCCCTCTGATTTTAGGGATCAGTTATGGATAGGGTTAGGTTTAGGGATAGGATTACATTTTCAGATAGGAATGTTGTTCCAGGATCAACAATAGATGTAAATTCAGGAACATGTCTTAACTTGCACACCCTGCAAATGAACCATTTTAATCATATCCTATGCAGCTCCAAGAGGTCAAAGGTCATGACGAGAGTTTGCTCTACTGACCTGGTCTTCCACAGAGACTTCTGTACTGAGCATGTTGTCTGTGTTCCACTTCTGGTTCAAACTCAATCCCAGATCACTCATTTTATACTTGGTCTCCAAACTCCCGCCGGCTTTTCCCGTGTCCGTGTTGGCGGATCCAGATGTGTTGAACTCCTGCAGTTGAATTAGATTATTAGGAAAAAACATTTAGGCATGTATCTGTGACCATATGAGTATTAACTATAATTTGTATTTTTTATTGGTAAAGGTTACAAAAGTTCTAGACGGTTGCCCATTTATGTGCTGAGCATTACATATTGTTCTGATGCCTGACTCAGAAGTTTCCAAAGTTTGTAATTTCACTGCTGAAAACACACAAAATAGTATAGATGGACAACATTGGACATTATTCATTTAGTAAAATTATAGTTTTTATTTCTGATAAAATTAACATATAATTATCCTTATTCTGTAGTGAAATATATATGTGCTGTCAAACAATGAATTCATCCAAAATAAAAGTTTGTTTACATAATATGTGTGTGTACTGTGTATATTTATTATGTATATAGAAATACACACATGCATGTATATATTTAACAAAAATATATTATATTTATATATAAAATATTTATATTTATATATAATATAAATATGCATGTGTATTTCTATATACATAATAAATTGTTCATAATAACAATCATTTGACAGCACTAAATATATATATATATATATATTAATTAATATATATATATTAAAAAAATTATTTTAGTATTATTTATATATTATTATAATATTTAGTAATATTTTGAAATAAAATAATTTTTTCCATTTTCATTTTAAATTTAGTTGAAGTTTTACTAATTTAATATACTTACTAATTTCTATAGAATTAATTTTTCATTTCAGTTTAGCTTTAATTATTTTTACATTTTATTTCAGTTTTAGCAATCTTAGTAGTTCAACTCAAACTTACTTCTAATATATGTTTAAGTCTTTTAAGTTTATCTAATATTTATATTTTATTTTATTGAACCTTTTATCAATTACCAAAAGTAATTTTTAATCAGTTGTCAATAACCGACAACCCTGTAATTATCAGCTAAACGAATCGGTCAGAAAGTCTATATTGGTACAATATTAAAAACACATAAAATGAAGAATTAAGGCAGTAGACTTTTACACTGAAACATGTGAGCAGATGGTTCATGACTTTACTGGATGGCAGATGGCTGGTGATGTGGCAGAATTAGGTTTATTTCGAATGTGACCCAGAAACACAGGGCTGATGGGATGTGACTCGATTCAGAGTGATGTAGGTTGAGTAATCAGAAAGAAATAATTCAAAAAAGGAACTCACACGTGATCTGAAAATAGTTACCCACAGATAACTGACATCAAGATAAACACTCAAGCAGTTCCGTCTGTATGGTAAATGACGCGTCATGATGATGACCACATTAGACAAACTTGCCACATCACTCAAACGCTCCTACAATAATCTTACCATCTACATGCATTTCCCTAAATGGTGCATCAAAGACATAAAAATGACTATTAAGCATTATGGTAATGACATTTGCTTCATTGTCATGAGAATAATGTCACATTATAAAAAACCTAAATATCTTAAAAATACACTAAAGAAAATAATCAAAAAAACTAGTGCTATAAATTAACCAACAACTAACTCACCACTCCATTTTGAGATTTAGTCTTGAGGTCCAATTTAACAATCCCAAAACCTGCAAACAAAACAAACACATGAATTACTGTAGAATGCATCTTGTAAAGCAAAAGCATCTTTTGTGGGACGGAGTGAGTTTTCTTACCGTAACCCTTGCTGAAGATGTCCTTGGCTGCTTTTCCCAGGTCTGAGTATGCAGGAGGAACAGCCATTATATCTGATCTAAACCAGAGGGAAAATATAAGTGGATCTGAACAAAATACAATGTTGAAATGTCATGGTGTTGTGTCATCATGTCGTCGGTAAACGGCACAAATATAAAAAACAGGAGATCAAACGGCAGATAGAGCAAACCCACAAAACTGCATAATCAGTAACCAAACCCACAGTGTGAATGCAGTTAGTAGTAGTTGTTTATTTTCTAACCTTTTAAAACAACCTGTGCATGATTGCATTCTGACTTGCAACCCATTTAAAGGGGTCCTTGATTATGATTTGAATTTTTTAACTTTAGTTAGTGTGTAATGTTGCTGTTTGAGCATAAACAACATCTGCAAAGTTACGACGCTCAAAGTTCAATACAAACCCCATCCCCGAGAACACGCAACAAAGGGGGCGGGGCCATGTTGGGCTGCTTTAGAGAAGAGAAACATTTGTTGTAGTAGAGTGTTGTTGCCATGCCGTCATTTTACGCTGGACTGCTTCACAAACGAGGGTCAATTCAACACTGGATTTGCACAAAAGATTAACATGACGGCACATGCTAGTGGATGAGTTGAATCAACTCCACAGCAACTACATAAATTTATCCACTAACCATTCAGAAACTTCTAAAAGTCATAACTTCTTCTTGAGTCTCTCCATCAGTGTCGACTCCGGTTTGAACAATGTAAGACTGAACACCGTTACTGACAATCCTCATTTTGGCTGCGTGAGATTCTCCAGCTTTGTTGTTGTTGAGCGACCGAAGCGTGAGCTGTTAAAGCTCCGCCCTCTTCTGGAAAGGGGGCCGGGAGCAGCAGCTCATTTGCATTTAAAGGGACTCACACAAAAACGGCGTGTTTTTGCTCACACCCAAATAGGGACAAATTTGACAAGCTATAATAAATGATCTGTGGGGTATTTTGAGACACAGAGGCATTCTGGGGATACCAGAGACTTATATCACATCTTGTGGAAAGGGGTATTATAGGTCCTCTTTACTCTATAAACATATTAAAAACATAATTTTGAATTCTGAAAAATGGCAGTTTTGTACATTTCAGTCTGAATTATAAATAGATGCCAGTACTGTAATTAGCAAGGCAACCATAAAATTATACCTTGATTATATGCAAAAAACTTTGCCATCCAGTATTCTGACTCCTTCATACTGTGCATCTATCTGCTTTATTTACTTGATTACCAGTATGTATCATGCAGTTTTTTAATTGCAGTAGAAACAAACATGGCCTATAGGAAGCATTTTAGGGCATTAAACATGCTGTCTATGTAAGGTAGGCATATTTAGTGACATCGACATTGAAATGAGGAAGAGCAAAGCTGACTGCACAGGACATACATGTTGTAAATCAACTGAAACGCCTTCCTCTATTAGTAAAGTAACATTTGTGCATTGCTGACACATGAGAGGCAAAGAAAACCGCTCAGCATGTTTATGCATGAGGGGGCGTGGTCTCGAGCTTGATAATCTAATCAAGCATTTAAGACTTAATCATATGCAGAAAGCCTTGCACAGAGAGGGCACAAACGTCACATTTAATAATTATAAAGGATTTTTTTTTTTTTTAACATATACAACAGCACAAAACTACAAAGCTGACTAGGAAAAAGTGTTTTAGGGTGAGATTGTGTAAAGGAGCTGGTGTCTGTTTCTCATTAACTAACACATGCTGCTATAACAACAATACACACAACTAACTGGGTCAATAATATTAAAAGCTGCATGGTTTAAAGTTGTAATCTAGTTGAAAAACGGATGATAAATTCATACCGTGGATGTTGTTGTTGTTGCTGTTTAAGTGTCCTGTGTTTCAGATTTGACACTAACAGCTACAGGACAAAGTGAAGGAGACAAACTGCGCATGCGCACTGGCGTCACAGAAAAGATTTCCAAATAAAAGTCCTCAGTAAAGCCTAAAAAAGTGATGCTTTTTTAACACAAATAAAATGAAAAGTTTAGTGTAGCCTTAATTACAACCGAACTACAATAAATTATAGCATATAGTAACTATTTTGACAGAAAGTTTAGTCACCATGATTAAGTTTTGAAGGGGTTTGAACTGCTTGGTTTGGAGTTTTTGCATGCTGTCATTTGCCATGTTTATTGTTATTCTCGTGTACTCACGCATTAAAGCTCCAAATGAAGGCAAATGAGAGAAAGCAGAAGTTGTAGTTTACAGTTAAAATGAATGGCCATAGACAACACTGCTCCATTATTACACACACGAGCGCGCGTGCACACACACACCTACACACCTACACAGACACACACTTACCAGCAGATGTCATCACCATCATTCTGGATCACTTGGAAATTCCTAGGCTTTTTCCACATGATTACAATGCACATTTAAAAATTTATATATATATATACACACACACACACACACACAGTATATAGTATAAATATTTAATAATTAATTTTGTTATATTATAAATAATTTTCGTACAACAAATATTAAAATAGTGATTAATTTATTTAAGATCATCAAAGTATTACAAATGTAATATTTGATATTTGTATAATAAAAGTCAAGTCACGGTAAAAGTTTAATGTGGCAAAAAAGACATTCAAAGCCTATAACAAAATGAATATAACAAAAGACACAAAATAAAAAAAATATAAAGACATTCATACAACAAAACTTCGACGTTTCTTTTGCTTTTCTTTTTTGAAAAAATCGCTGCGACTTAAAAGCGCGCGAAATTTAAGATGAAAACAAAATGTGTGTCTTCTCCTAATAAATAAGTTTTGTTTACAAGGTCTGCAAAAACAACATCTGTAAAATTTATGAGGCTCATTTTTCCTGATTTGATGTTGTAACTTGCGCGTTTCACATTCAGGGCAGGCCAATGAATTAATCGAACAAAACTGTCCGTTCCACCTTAACAGGACTGTTGTGTTTGTCAGAAATATGGCGCTAGTCGGAGCCTCTCCCTCTTTTAAAAACACACTCACACTGAGTCTGTGTGCCCTACTGAGTGAGCAGGAAACTTAAGGCTGTCAAAAGATCTCAGAGAGCCCGTCACTTCACTTATGAGCGGCGTTTGCACTACAAATACAGTTTCTGCTGTGGAGGAGGCGCGTTTTTCTGCACACCCCGTTTTAAAACAAGAAAAATGTCAGTGAACCCGAAATTTGTGAGTCCTTTCCACAGACCGCACTGTTTATCAGCCGCTGCGCCCGCCGGACAAGCCAAACTCACACACCCTGGAAAGGCTATTTTAGCTGGTAAGTGTCTTTCTGTGCTTATGAATCATGCAAGAAACAGTTAAAGTCAATTCTGTTAATGCTGTGACTGACTCCAGATCAGCTGTGCCACACAGTTTTTGCACTGTCATCCACACTGTTTACAGTCCTCTGCTCGATTGATCCCTACAGGGCTGTAGTCATCATCACTGCACAGGCGAGTATTCAGTGTGTGCTGGACTGTCATGTGTGTGTCAGTGTGACTGTTTCACTCGAACTGATGCAAAGTAACAATAGAACGTTGACACAAAGTAACAAAAGAGCTTTGATACAGTGTGGAACTTCTGTGTCATAATGTAACCGTTTTGAATTCACAACCTGCCTGTAACAAAAATGGAACGTGTCAGTAAAAAAGTGTCATGAACTGATGCAAAGTAACAACAGAACGTTGACACAAAGTAACAAAAGAGCTTTGATACAGTGTAGAACGTCTGTGTCACAATGTAACATTTTTGAATTCACAACTGCCTGTAACAAAAATGGAACATGTCACATTATTACACCCCAAAATAAAAACAAAACAAATGAGATTATTGTATCTATTGCATTGTGGAATAGTTTAATGATAATTAAGCAAATTTCTTTCTTTCTGTCATTTAATCAATTATTAAATGACATCTGTTTCAGGGACTTTTGTATTGTAATATTATTTTCATGCACATTTTCCCTCACATGTTTTATGACTGTAATGTGTAACGTTTTACTTCTGATTTACTTCTCATTATTCTAAGAGGTGATTTTAATTAAACGTAAAAATTTCTTTAACAATATTATCTAATATTAAATAAGCATACATTAAAGGCATTACAAATAATGATGTATAAATACTTACATTTAAATAAAAATTGTGGTAATGAGGGGGACAAATGTGCTTCATTGCCATGAAAATAATGCCTTGATTTTGAATGCAAAATATAATTTCTTTGTTTCTTTGGATTTTTGGGGTGAAATATGACACAGTCATGTTCTTCACTTTCCTTTATTGATAAAGTATTTCTTTATCGCTGTTGTAAGGGCCTTTGATTTTTGTTTAATATTTAACAAGCGGTTGAAAAAAATCCTAAAGGAATGCTAATGAAATTTCATCATTATTATTTGAAGCTAATAAGTAACAATCAGGGTTATTAACATTAACTATTAAAAACATTTCTGATAATTGAAATAAAGCTCAAATAAAATAAAATAAAATATGAATATTAGTTGAAAAACTTAAACTAAACAAAAATTAGAAATATTGCCTTGGTCATAAACTGAAATAAGTTTAAGTTGAAGCACTAAAATTATTAACTGGAAATAAATAAAAAACTAAAATTGAAATAAAAATAAACTAAACCTAAATAGCAATATTAAAAAAAAAATAAAATGACAAAAGCACATAATGAAATGACTAAAAAACAAACTAAAATTAAAATGAAAACTAAAAATAAATGCTAATTCAAAATATTAATAAAAATAAAATAAAAAAAATAAAATAGATTGTATCTAATCTAAAATTGATCAAATAAGAATCTTCTAATAATAAAATATGTTTAATATATATATATATATATATATATTTTTTTTTTTTTTCTTTCATTTTATCCATATAGCATATTTAATTCATAGAACATTTTTTTTTGATCCCTGATTCTAAATTATGAAATGCATTCCATTAGCAATCCATTAACATTTTTTTTTTTTTTTGCCCCAAGATATTGAATGTTTATTTTATTTTGACTTAAAAGTCTTGTTGTTGTAGCTTGTCTTCTTCCCCCCTCCCCTGAAGTGTCCCTAGTTAGTGTGGTTAATGTCTTGCCAGGGCACGTGTCTGAGATTCACAGCAGCGACGGTTAATGAGAAACTCATAATAGTTCCATTCATATCTAATTATGTGCTGCATGAAGCTCATTCAGGTCTTTGTAATGGCTCAGTGGAGTGATAAATGTGCTGGATGCATGATGACATGATGTCAGAGCCTGTGGCATGGACACGTCAACACAGTAACATGGAATGCAGTCGGATTGTGAGTTTCGTTATTGCCAAATATGTGGTTAATAACATGCAACTACAAGTGCACTATAGTTTACGATAGATGCATTCAATAGATCACATTTATTCAACTGACCCTATTTATGTTCAAAATGATTGGTGCAACGTAATGACTGTCTCCACCTCTGAAACAACATTCCTTTCAGCTGACATCTTGAGTGTAAAAGACTAGTCATACTAGTACTCCTCTATGGACGGATGGCTCAGCAGAAAAACACCAAACATCACACCTCTCAGTGTTCATGCAAACACTCACACACAAGATTGCCTCATATATTCTCACTTTGTTTGACTTTAAAGCCGGATTAGGTGTGTCACTAATACATAAAGGCCTGGTTTTCACAGACAGGGCTCAGATTAAACCAGGAGTAGGCCTTATTAAATTAAGACATTTAAAGTAGCTTTTTTTAAATGTGAAAAAAATAAACATTACTTGTGTGCTTCTTCTTGAGACAAAACAATGGCACTGACATATTTTAAGACCAAACATCCCTTGCTTCCTTGAAGAATCTGATAGTGGAGCGTATAAAGTGCTAGTTACTTTTATTTGCTTGGTGTATATGGAGCAATCTGGATGTGCCCATGACATTTGCCCTACTGACACATCAGGTAGTGTCATCTCATTCTACAGAAGAGAACTAGTGGTATTAGTGGTCTAAACTTCCTTTTTAACTATTGTTACTTCAAATATTCTAGAAATTAATACTTTTTTATTCAGCAAGGATGCATTAAAATGATTAAAAGTGACAGTGAGACAGTTATAATGTTACAAAAGATTCTGGTTACACTTGGGTTTAGGGTCCAATTTTCACTGTTAACTAACTATTAACTATGGCTTTTGCCTTAATGAACTCCTAATCACTGCTTATTAATAGTTAGTAAGGTAGTTAAGTTTAGCTGTTGGATAGAGGATTATGGGATGTAGAATAAGGCATTAATATGTGCTTTATAAGTACGTAAGTAAGTAGTTGTAAGTAGTAATGATGCTGAAAATTCAGCTTTGATCACAGAAATATAATATTTACTGTATTTTTGATCAAATAAATGAAGCCTGGGTGAGAGGAAGAGACTTTTTTTAATCTTAGTGTATAATTTTATATTTGTTTTATAATAGAATATTACATATTATTTAATATTTGAAGTGATTTATGTACACATGAATTCTTCAATGGACCTGTTGTGTAGGTTTTGGTGATTTTCATTTGGGGTGGTTTTAGCGCCCCTCTACTCTTCCTCAGGGCAGTTTTTGTGGCTCGGGGAGAACAGCAGGTCAGACAGGATAGATATGTGACCCTCCTACAGTATAACCTGCTGTTTCACCTGCTATTAGACAGATAAATGCTCGTCAGTTATGTTAAAACCTGTTAAACAGGTATATGGTTTTTAAAGAAAATGTGTTTGTGTATATATTAAAACAAATACTTAACTTTCCAGAGAGCACACACACTTGTTCCAGGAATTATCAGTGAAGACAGAGCATCATTAAAATGAAAAGAAACAATTTACAGAAACAATTCAGAGAATCTGTAGTTTATGCACCACTGAAATCATTTAGAGGAATTTCAAACATGAAACACTAGCACTCATTACAGTGGTATGTGATCATGTTTGTGTGGCTGGTTAATGAGACAACACTTTATGAAGTATCTTTAAATTTTTCATCTAATTTTTACACTATAAAAGGAGGATAGCATTTTAATTAGCTAACAATTTCAACTTTATCATTATTTGCATTTGGATAATGTATATTGTTAATCCAAGTCATCTTTACTTATTGCACTTTAGCACTTTATATAGGAAAATAATGATCAATGATGCAAATTCTGCTGTAAATCAGCTCTAAAAAAGAAAATGGGTCATTGTTCAGCTCACTTCAGTTCAACAACAGTGTCAATTTAGATGATGTAATGTGCATTTCAGTACATCCCAGTTAAAAAAAAAAAAAAAATCAAAAGAGATATCTTTAAAATCTTTTTTCTTTCTTCTAGACAGCTGTGAGATTAAATGGCTATTTCAGTCTTTGTACTTCAAAATTTCACACTTAACTCAGTCTGTTATTGCTGTTTCTTTGTAATTATTTGTGAAATTTACTAGCAAATTCTGAGTATAAAATAGTTTCTACACCAAATGTTTTTTTTTTCCAGTGTAGAGTTTCCAAAGAAATCTAGGAAGTGTCTCTAATTGTGCTCAGATTTGACAAGATACACAAGTCTGCCATCAAAAGTTAAAGGGGACCTATTATACCCCTTTTCACAAGATGTAATATAAGTCTCTGGTGTCTCCAGAATGTGTCTGTGAAGTTTCAGCTCAAAATACCCCACAGATCATTTATTATAGCTTGTCAAATTTGCCCCTATTTGGGTGTGAGCAAAAACACACCGTTTTTGAGTGTGTCCCTTTAAATGCAAATGAGCTGCTGCTCCCGGCCCCCTTTCCAGAAGAGGGCGGAGCTTTAACAGCTCACGCTTCGGTTGCTCAACAACAACAAAGCTGGAGAATCTCACGCAGCCAAAATGAGGATTGTCAGTAACGGTGTTCAGCCTTACATTGTTCAAACCAAAGTCGACACTGATGGAGAGACTCAGGAAGAAGTTACAACTTTTAGAATGAAACTGGACGTTTCTGAATGGTTAGTGGATAAATTTATGTAGTTGCTGTGGAGTTGATTCAACTCATCCACTAGCATGTGCCGTCATGTTAATCTTTTGTGCAAATCCAGTGTTGAATTGACCCTCGTTTGTGAAGCAGTCCGGCGTAAAATGACGGCATGTCAACAACACTCTACTACAACAACTCTTCCACTTCTCTAAAGCAGCCCAACATGGCCTCACCCCCTTTGTTGTGTTCTTGGGGGCGGGGTTTATGTAAATTTTGGGGTTTGTGATGTCACCGACCCAGGTAGAAACTCATACCAGCCGTTTGTTGTAGTCCTTAAAAAGCGATTTCTGTAAAAGAAAATATCTCCCTTTGCGTTGAACGTTGAGCGTCGTAACTTTGCAGATGTTGTTTATGCTCAAACAGCAACATTACACACTAACTAAAGTTAAAAAAGTGAAATCATTATCAAGGACCCCTTTAAGAGATATCAATATGAACGCAAATGTTTCTCATCAAATGTGGTGAACTTCTATCTATGATCATTTCGCAACTCTCTACTCTAACTGTATGACAAGTATTGACTCATTAGTGTTTATTTTAGTAGAAACACCTCAGATAAAGTTAATACTTAAATGAAAAATAACTCTCCTTTGCTATGAAAGAGCAATACCTTTTTATTCTGGAATGTATACAGTGTATAACGTCTGCTTGGTGAATCAAACCCATTTGAATGATCACCTGAAGCTTTTCTGCACGCATGGCACAGTAAAAGAAGCGTAAATGTGTCAACAAAGTTGAGATCTGATTATAGAGCAGGACGTTTGTTTCACAGTCACACCCATTTGTAAGAGCAGGGGGCAGATCCACTGAGCCAATCACAGACAGACACGCCCCCTGCTGAGCTACAGATGTGCTCCACACTCACAGTTAAGGTGGCGACAGATCATTGTGATTTACAAGGCATTCATTATTCATAGAGGTGATCAAAAACTCATAATACTGTTAAAGGACACATTAAACTGATCAAAAGAGGCATTTATAATGTTACAAAAGATTCTTTTTCAAAAAAAAATGCTGTTCTTTAGAACTTTCTGTTCATTATAGAATCCTGAAAAATAATATGTATCACGGTTTCCACAAAAATACAAACTGTTTTCAATATTGATAGTAATCATAAATGTTTCTTGAGCAGCAAATCAGCATATTAGAATGATTTCTGAAGGATCATGTGACACTGAAGACTGGAGTAATGATGCTGAAAATTCAGCTTTGATCACAGGAATAAATTACATTTGAACATATTTAAAAATAGCAAATTTTTGAAGAGTTGTGTACAAATAATTATTTGACTAAAATGAAATTTCAATAATTATTCACTATTACTATTAGGTTAGTGATATGCAAAATATTCATTTAAAAAAAAAAAAAAATATATATATATATATATATATATATATATATAATTACATGTCAAATTATTATGTTTTTGTTCTTTGCATAGTACTTTTCTTTCCTTTTTTTTTTTTTTTAACCAAAATAGCCTTTAAACATGGCAATATTTTCCTTCTGTTATGTTTGTGGCTTATATTATTAATATCATTATGAATAAATTGTCTGTGTTTTGCAGGAGGGATTGCTGGAGGAATTGAAATCTGCATCACATTTCCTACAGAGTATGTGAAAACTCAACTACAGTTAGATGAGAGGGCAAACCCGCCTCGGTACAAAGGCATCGGTGTGTATTTACTCACACTTTTCCACTTCTAATTGATTCATGTTATTATCTCAAATAAACACTCAACAATTGTTCCATGATAATTGCATCTGCTTTGTCCTGAGAGCTTTTCAAACACTTTCATTTAATTATTGTGCGTAAAAACACATGATGCATCAGTCCACTCAGGTCTGAAGGTTCAAAGTACAGTCACTGATCTGGGTTTGGGTTTATCAGCCTCTGGACTTTGTGGCCCCTTTTCACAACAAGTTTATCAGCACTGATTGTTCAACCGGGTTCATTTGTTAGCCAATAACACGCTTGCAACCAGCAGGGTCACGTTTCCACAGTCTGGTCTTGTTCTCCTTTGAACCGATGAATGATTTACTCAGCTGCAGGGGACCAGCGCTAGAACAATCTGAAAAGGAAATGAATGCTTTTAATAATTCATACCCACCCTACGCTTCCAAAAGATTAGCATTTTAAATGTCTCAGGCTCAGATTATAATGCAAAAATGCTCTTAATAACATTTAATTGATGTAGTTCTCTGTGCTTGTGTCCTCTTGCTCAGTTGACTGTGTGCAGCAGACCGTGCGTGGTCATGGGGTGAAGGGGCTGTACAGGGGTCTGAGCTCTCTGCTCTATGGCTCCATTCCCAAAGCTGCGGTGAGGTAAGCACTTCCTGCCCCGCTGGGATAAGCCTTGCACAGCCGGACCTTTGGCTCACGATGTGAAGTCTGATGCTCATTGAAACTCATTCTGGCCAAGAGCTGACCATTTAAACAACTTACAGTTTTGCTCTGCTCTCTTTCATCGGCTAAATATCACTAGCCATCATGACACATCATGTCTTGTCAGGCTTGAATGGTTTAAAAGCATTTGCATAAATAAGAGCGTGATCATATAATGTAACGCTAGCCAAAGGATGATGGAAAAAAACATATATATATATACATACATACACACACACATATACAGTATATATGTGTGTGTGTGTGTGTAATATTTGATAGATTTACTTTATATGGATGACTGTTTGGCTGCTTTCTACGTTTTATATTGACAATTTTTATTATGAAAATACCCTAGAAAAGATTTACAAAATTATTTTGTAAAGCACAGTTTTATTAATTATTTAAAAAAAATTATGAAAGCATGAAACAGTACTATTTTAGTATTATTTATACACTTTTATAGTATTTATTATCACAGTTGCTGCATTAATTCATTAATTACGTTAAATATTTTTAATGCGTTAAACTGAAAAAAAATCTCAAAATATGTGTATATATACATACATATATATATATATACAGGTGCTGGTCATATAATTAGAATATCATCAAAAAGTTGATTTATTTCACTAATTCCATTCAAAAAGTGAAACTTATATATTATATTCATTCATTACACACAGACTGATATATTTCAAATGTTTATTTCTTTTAATTTTGATGATTATAACTGACAACTAAGGAAAATCCCAAATTCAGTATCTCAGAAAATTAGAATATTACTTAAGACCAATACAAAGAATGGATTTTTAGAAATCTTGGCCAACTGAAAAGTATGAACATGAAAAGTATGAGCATGCACAGCACTCAATACTTAGTTGGGGCTCCTTTTGCCTGAATTACTGCAGCAATGCGGCGTGGCATGGAGTCGATCAGTCTGTGGCACTGCTCAGGTGTTATAAGAGCCCAGGTTGCTCTGATAGTGGCCTTCATCTCTTCTGCGTTGTTGGGTCTGGCATATCGCATCTTCCTCTTCACAATACCCCATAGATTTTCTATGGGGTTAAGGTCAGGCGAGTTTGCTGGCCAATTAAAAACAGGGATACCATGGTCCTTAAACCAGGTACTGGTAGCTTTGGCACTGTGTGCAGGTGCCAAGTCCTGTTGGAAAATGAAATCTGCATCTCCATAAAGTTGGTCAGCAGCAGGAAGCACGAAGTGCTCTAAAACTTCCTGGTATACGGCTGCGTTGACCTTGGACCTCAGAAAACACAGTGGACCAACACCAGCAGATGACATGGCACCCCAAACCATCACTGACTGTGGAAACTTTACACTGGACCTCAAGCAATGTGGATTGTGTGCCTCTCCTTTCTTCCTCCAGACTCTGGGACCCTGATTTCCAAAGGAAATGCAAAATTTACTTTCATCAGAGAACATAACTTTGGACCACTCAGCAGCAGTCCGGTCCTTTTTGTCTTTAGCCCAGGCGAGACGCTTCTAACGCTGTCTGTTGTTCAAGAGTGGCTTGACACAAGGAATGCGACAGCTGAAACCCATGTCTTGCATACGTCTGTGCGTAGTGGTTCTTGAAGCACTGACTCCAGCTGCAGTCCACTCTTTGTGAATCTCCCTCACATTTTTGAATGGGTTTTGTTTCACAATCCTCTCCAGGGTGCGGTTATCCCTATTGCTTGTACACTTTTTTCTACCACATCTTTTCCTTCCCTTCACCTCTCTATTAATGTGCTTGGACACAGAGCTCTGTGAACAGCCAGCCTCTTTTGCAATGACCTTTTGCGTCTTGCCCTCCTTGTGCAAGGTGTCAATGGTCGTCTTTTGGACAACTGTCAAGTCAGCAGTCTTCCCCATGATTGTGTAGCCTACAGAACTAGACTGAGAGACCATTTAAAGGCCTTTGCAAGTGTTTTGAGTTAATTAGCTGATTAGAGTGTGGCACCAGGTGTCTTCAATATTGAACCTTTTCACAATATTCTAATTTTCTGAACTGAATTTGAGATTTTCCTTAGTTGTCAGTTATAATCATCAAAATTAAAAGAAATAATACATTTGAAATATATCAGTCTGTGTGTAATGAATGAATATAATATACAAGTTTCACTTTTTGAACGGAATTAGTGAAATAAATCAACTTTTTGATGATATTCTAATTATATGACCAGCACCTGTGTGTGTATATATATATATATATATATATATATATATATATATACACTATACAAACTAATGAAAATGATAAAAACACAAATTAATAAAACTTTAAAATCAAGATGAATACAGAAACTATAAAAAATCTGACTACAAATATGAATAAAACCTGTATCTCAATGTTACTAAAATAACACTGTGTGTGTGTGTGTGTGTGTGTATATACACACACATACTGAGTTTTTTAATATTTATTCATATTTATAGTTATGTGTATACTGTATATATATACATATACACTACACAGTATATATTCTCAGTGTGTATATATAGGTAACTATAAATATTAATAAATATATACATACGTGTATATATAGATGTATGGATGTATTTATGTGTATATTTATGTATTGTGTAAATATTTATTTTTATTTATAGCTATTTATTTATAATTAAGATTTATTTATTTATTTCCCTTATTGTGCCCATAAAGCAAAATTCTGCAAAGTAAATGTGAAGGATGCTTTTTCTTATCATTTTGAACAGGAAGTGTGCTGGTGTTCATGTTGTCATGTGTCTCTTTCTCTGCAGGTTTGGGATGTTTGAATTCCTCAGTAATAAGATGAGGGATGAATCTGGGAAGTTGAACAGCACACGGGGGTTATTCTGCGGTCTGGGCGCAGGAGTCGCAGAGGCTGTAGTCGTGGTGTGTCCGATGGAGACTATAAAGGTGTGTGAAATGATATATGCTGATGCTTTTTAGGGGCCTAGTACTACTCAGAGAGTGAGCAATGTGACATTTTAAGTCTAGTCACATTGCATTGCTCACTCGCAGTCTAGACGCAGTATAAGACATTCCACGCATTTACAAATGTGAAGTGTTACAGTTTACTCATGCTGTACCTGTTATGTAAGCAGACCGTCATATACTGGTGTATTAACAGATTACACTGAGGAGACATACAGCTTTTATTGCAGCTTTTAATGCATTTATATGTGAAATGCATGGGAAATATAACCAGTGTGAAGTGATTTCTAGAATCAACACTCATTCAGTTTTATAAAAAAACATTTTTTTTTCAATTTCAGGTCAAATTCATCCATGATCAGTCCTCAGCGAACCCAAAGTACAGAGGTTTTTTCCACGGTGTGAGAGAAATAGTCAGAACACAAGGTACATGTGGTTTATCCTGCAGCGCCACCACCTGGAGACTAAACACATTTACAACAAATATCTGAAAAGTGATAAGCTGAAACTGTTTTTCTAGAGAATCTTTTCTAATTTAATTTGATAGTTTTACTTTATATGCATGCCTATTTGGCTGCTTTCTAATTTTATTCTTGTTGTTATAGCGTATATATTTTATTATAGTCATTTTTAATATGAAACCACCCCAAAAACAGTTTTACAAAATTATTTTGTAAAGCACACAGTTTTTAAAATTATGCTAGCATGAAACAGTGCTATTTTAGTATTATTTATACACTTTTATAGTATTTATTGATATTTTGGATTAGCTATTTTTAATTTGTTTTTTGTGATTAGTTTTAGTAAATTAGTTTTTCATCTAGTATTATATTTTAGTTTATTTCTACTATAGGCCTAATGATTAATTATAGTTTTAGTTAATGATAGCAACACTGGCACAAAATTGGTGAACTGAAATATATGTGAATTTATATGTCTCAAATGCTTGTATGAAACAAACCTGGTTTGTTCAAAGGTTGTTTTCAGATTTACATATAATGTCAGATTTGCATATAATAAATTCAGTCTCATATGATCTCGCATGAACATCATGTGACGCAACAATTCATGTGACGTCACACTCTAATCAACCTCTGATCCAATCGATTATTTGAACCACAAGGAAGCTAATTTCAATACAAACCAGTCATTGTAATCGAAAGAAAATTACCCTCTTATTTGTTGGGACTCTCTTAATAATTCTGCCTTGTAAGTGTTTTAAATTATGAGCTTATCTGTGAACCTATTTTCTTATGTAACAGGACTCAAAGGTACATATCAGGGATTGACCGCAACAGTGCTGAAGCAGGGCTCAAACCAGGCCATCCGATTCTACGTTATGACCGCTCTGAGAAACTGGTACAAAGGTATGAACCACGATATTATATATATATATATATATATATAGGTATATGTGTGTATATATATATATCACTGTTTGTGCTAATCAAACAACATGGCTGAAATGAAACTGTTCTCTCTAAAACTAGGCGATAACCCCAATAAGACTATTAACCCCTTCATAACTGGAATGTTTGGAGCCATTGCTGGAGCCGCAAGCGTGTTTGGAAATACACCATTGGATGTGATCAAAACTAGAATGCAGGTGTGTAAAAAAAGGTTCAGAGCCCAAACTATTAGCTTAAATTCAGTTGCTTTATTTTAGATAGAATAATAAACAATCAAATAACATATTTTATGCAAACCTGTAAACTGCACATAAGGCAGTTTTTACATTAACTTCTAAATCTAATTATAAAAGTATGTTTTTACTCCAATTCGTTGTTGAAATATAATCATTTACACAGTGGCTGTCATTTTCATGACAGATTTATTGAAACACATTAAATAATCAAGACATCACTAACAAGTTAAGTAAAATATAATGAATATTTAGGCTAATATAATGCATAAATTTAGCGAAAGAGTTAATTTCTCTGGCAAACTAACAAGCTGTGGACTCGCCTGAGGTAAATGCTAGTGACACAGTGTTTACAAGCTGATTTATTGACGTCTTTCCGCCGTTGAAACACTGATTGAGCGATTACATGAGATATTATATGTTGTACTGTATCTTTCAACGTACCTTCAGATGTTCATTCATGTTTATTCTGCAACTAGATGATCGTGTTCACTTGCGCTCCGCGCTTCCGCTTGGAATGAGGTGCCTGTACAGTGATCTGTCACGCAACATCAAAGTGCATTAAAATGGCATTTTTTGTTTGAACTTCGTGATAAAATGGACAGAATTTGAAAAATGACATGTTGTTTCTTATCGAAAGTAATGATTATTGCGATTATTGGTGGTTAGGCTGCTATATTCGTAGTGTATATTGAATATTGTTACACCCCTACTGTCAACCATAAAAAAACATGAACAGGATATTTCAATATTGTTTTAATGATGTTTACAGGGATTAGAAGCTAATAAATATAAGAGCACAGTTGACTGCGCCATCAAAATCATGAAACACGAAGGACCAGCTGCGTAAGTAAACTTGATACTAAATCAAAGTGCCTGTATTTGTGGATGAATCTCATTAAAACATCTGAAATTATACATTAAATTATATTTTCCATGCACATATTCCTACCAAATTCTAATTATTGTATTGCATAATGAAAAGAAGGGTTTTGTGTGATTCACTCTCATGTATTCACTGAAATCTCTGTCTTATTCTGTAGATTTTACAAAGGCACCATCCCCAGATTAGGTCGGGTGTGTATGGACGTGGCTATAGTGTTCATAATCTATGAGGAAGTGGTTAAAGTTCTCAATAAGGTGTGGAAGACAGATTAATGGAGCGCTGGCCTTCATGACATCATAGCGGTGCGACAGCGGGGGACGTTTACACAGGGGCCAAAATATCTGCCAACAGCACATGACAAAGAAAGTCACTGGAATGTACTTAATTACCATGATTTAATCAACACAGAGATAGATTTCGCCAGCTAATGTGAGAAAGAAATCAAATACTTGAAAATTAGACTAAAGATATATAGTATTTACCTAATAGAACAATTTTTAAAAATGTTTTTATGGAAAACGACATCTTTAGGGAGATACAGGATTCACTCAAATTTTATTTTTTAAATATTATATATAATATATATATATATATATATATATACTTTCTAATTTTGTTTTCCTTACACATGATAACATACTAAGTGCTGAGGGCCTTATCTGAACACCCTAAAACTTAAGAAACAGAATATGCATCTTAGAAAACTAAAATATATATATATATATCTCACTTAGTTTTTTTTTGCCTTGTTTTCCAGTACAAATATCTAAAATCTAATATCTTAATTTAATATCTTAATTTAATTAATATCTTATACTAATATCTTAATTTAAATATTCTTAAATACACATTTACTTGAGAAGCAAAATGCCCTTGTTTCATGAAAAATTAAGTGGGTTTATGTTTAAAAAAAGAAAAAAATCTGCCAATGGGGTCATAACAATAAACCTAATTCAAGTGGGAAACAAGTTTATTGTTCTGACCATATTGGCAGATATTTTCTTGTTTTCAGCAAAAAACTCTCTTAATTGTGATACATTTTTAATAAAACAAGACTTAATATCTTAAGTCATTTTGCTTCTCAAGTAAATTCAAGTATCTTAATTTAAGAATGTTAAGATATTTGTACTGGAAAACAAGACAAAAACACTAAGTAAGAATTTTTTTGCAGTGTAGTCACTTTCTAAGATGCAAAAATTAACCAAAGCTTTTAATAATACAAATGTTTATACCATATAGTGGTACATATGAAACATGCACTTTCATAGTTGGTAGTGATCCAGGTTTAGTGATTATTTTAAGTGCCTATATTAATATACATCTTATGATCTATTTTTGTTTTGTAATTCTACTTGTTTACATTAAGTCATTTCCATAATTTGTGTATAATTACACCCTGCTGTAACAGTATACCTTACTAACAGTGACATATAATCATGTCAGACCTGTTATTATAACTGTACGCCTCAATCTCTGAAATCCACACCACACAACATGCTTTGCATAAACACAAATGATTTAAAAAACTGAACGGTGTTGTTTCACCCAAGCAAGCATCACCAAAGAGCCAAGTTACTCTAATACAAATACAATGTTTACTTATTTAACATTAGTTGAATGTTGTAAATGATATTATTATATAAAAAGGTCAACAGATCTGGCCAGAGCCTTTTAACTACTGATCACAGATCAGTACATGCCTTAAATAACATTCTGTGTGCTTATATTTTCTTTGCTGTCCTACCTCAAGACATTCTAACAAATATGTAAAGACTGACAACAGAGGTGAAATATTCAGCATATTTAATATCTTTGAGATCAAGGTGGCACAGTTTCTAGAGTTAAAAGGCTTGTTCACACCAAGAACTATAACTATAATGATAACTATATTTGTGTCCACACCAACGAACGATAACGGTCTGTTTATTCTAATCTCACACGCTGCGGTTTCAAAGTGTGTACATGTTTTTGCTGTTCTTGTTGCATTTACACAGCTTTAACCAGCAGATGTCCTCAGCATGCTATGTTTCGAGTGAATAGCTAGTGTAATCGATCTAATCTAACAGTGAATTTAGCTGATGAAATCAATATAGTGGAATAAAAATAACACTTATTAGCCTTTCACTGCAACTTCAAAGGAAGCAATGTTTTGGAAACTAGTGCTGGATACCTGAGGTCATTTTTATGTAACACCGTTTGCTAGCTTGGCATAATGAACTCATCTCCATTAATTGTAGTTCTCCATATATATCAATTTTTTTATTGTATTAAAAAGGGGGTTTGACTTGTCAAACAGGTGGATTTTTCTGGATCTCGGCGATTAACTTCTCTGCAATGTCATCCGCCATTGCGTGAGCCGTTAAATTAGTGGATTCTGATTGGCTGTCAGTGTTGTGTGGACTCTATGCTATTCTTTTATGTTTAGAACGATTTTTAAAACTATATCTTTATTATCTTTATAGTTATCATTCTTGGTGTGAACTGGCCTTTACTGCGGACTGACATGTAACAGACATTGTAAAAAATGAATGTTAATTTTTCAAATGTATTTTAATCCTCTGGCGGCTTGTATTTTACACCAGACCAGAGAACTAGAGTGTCTTAACTAGTAGTATGCAACACTTTTAGAGGTTCGAAGTACCTCAGTCATAGTAAATAATGTGTATTTTGCCTTCACTGCACATCATGTGTGATTATGGGAGAGTAACTGTCTTGAATTTACAGACAGGTCTGACTGTCAAAACTATCATTTGTGCCTGTGGTTCTTGACTAAGTTGAAAGACATGTTTTAGATATACTGTAATGCCATATATCTAAGATACCATGTTGCAGCCAAATCTTGATATAGTGTTTATTTGACTTTGTAAACAGTATGGCATAGATGACCCATGTTCTGCCAGGAAATGGCTCAGAGATTAAACAGGATTTTATTTTGTGTTTCTGTATCAGTAATCAGAATTCATTCCAAATGTGTGACCTAAAATATGCATTAATTGTCATGCTAACGAAAAACACATTGTGCCTTCAGCTCATGTTCTGATCCAGAATAAATAATGCTGACTGGACAAATGAGTCTATTTCTCTTCGTAAATATATTATTCAGAAATTAATATTTATTTTTTATTTTATACAATGATGCACTTACCATACACTTACATAAATGATGATGCCACTATAGTGCCATGGTGTGTGTGAGTGTGTGTGTATGTATGTATATATGTATGTATGTATATATATATATATATATATATATATAATATATATTATAGTGAATTGCACAATTTACCCCCATATGGCTCAACTTATCCTCTCCCTAGGCTCAATTTACCCCTGTTAGATCATGCCAAAATGTTAGATAGGATGGATCTCCACGTCAGAAATATCAAATATATTAGACGTGACGCTGAACGCTGAAGTCTTCTGTCAGCCTGTGAGTTTGACTGAGAAATCCAGGGAAGCAGGAGGCAAAGTGATGATAAAAGAGCAGACTTTATTGAATAATCTTAGTTGTGTATGTTTTAATGCTCATACTTTGTCTGTCCATCACAAATCCAACAAGTGTTATTATACCAAGAGAAAAACAATGAAAAATGACTTCTTCACAGCATCGTCCTGTGATGTTAAAAACCTTGAAATGGAGACATTCTCTTTTCTCTTTCTCATGAAGACAAACATCCCTTCAAACCACACAATCATAAGATTACACAACAATAGAAAGGAAATAAGTATGATAAAATATGAAAACATAAAATAACATAAATTAATAATAATGAAATGATGATTAAATGATAAATTATATAAATCAAATAATAATAATATGAATAAATGATTCAATGATAAATGGTATAAATCAAGTAGGCTACTGAGAATCCTTAGATCCTTCACAAGAAATGCTTCAATACATGAAACAAAACATATTCTGCAAACCCCATTTCCAGAAAAGTTGGGATATTTGGGAAATTGTAATTAAAGGCACAATATGTACGATTTTTGTAATAAAATATTCAAAAACCACTTGCACAGTGTGATATATTTCATGCAGTTGTGTACTTATAATATCCCGAAAGTTCCCAAGGATTTGTAAATCCAGAGAAATTCCAATTTTAAATAATGGCTCGTCCCTTGTCATTGTCGCCTATCAATGACGTAATATCTGCGTTATCCTCGGTTCCCGCTTCTCTTCATGGTGAAAACGACATCTCCCGTCGTTCCACTCTCCTTCATAGTGTAATCAAGCTTCGCCTTTGTTATTGATTTGAAAATGCGACCTCTAGTGGCGAAAACATACATATTGCGCCTTTAAACAAGAATCTGTGACTCGCATGATTTATAAATCGAGGGAATGAAATAGTAAATCATGCGCACGATTTAGTAAATCGAGGGAATGAATTAGTAAATTGTGTGCATGATTTAGAAAATCGAAGGAACAAATTAGTAAATTGTGCACACCATTTAATTTTTTTCTTGCATGTCATGTGCAGGGCTCGGTAAATCACAGTTCAGTTCTGTGAGCTATAATTTGTCACACAACACACACAAAGAAAACACATCATACATTACAAACATACAACAACAATCTTTTCTTTTGTGTATTATAATTTCCCTAATGTCCCTCTTCTGTGGAAATGAGGTTTGTAAATCTTGAATGGTCTGAGAGTGAGTAAAGTATCAACAGATTCTCATTTTTGGGTCAACTATTCCTATTAACAATGAACGGCATCATAAGGTGTCTTGTCAAATACTTGAGTTTTTGGATGATAGAGCCCTGTTGGGTTTAATTAATCAAGGCAATGATCTGGCCTACAAAGAGAGTTTAAATTATTATTATTATTATTATTATTATTATTATTAGCTCATGTGATTTAAAATTGAATGTGGGTAAAACCAAAGAATTGCTTATTGATTTCGAAAGAAGAGCTCCTCCCAGTGATTACTCCGGGTCAGAAGATAGATCTCTTGATGTGTGTCTATCTGTTGAAAAGAGAACAAGAGTTACATGAGAAAATATTCTTTACTTTGAAGGTCATCCACTATATGATTTAATGGACTAAGAGGAGCTCTACTGAACTCCTCAGAAGGTCTTTTGGGACTGTCAATGATTCACTTTTTTATGGCTTATATTTATTGATTGATTTTTGTGCATTAACAGTTATATTTATTGTTTGTACATAAATGTAATCCAGGAGCCAGCTGTCTAACCTTTTTCTCTTGTGAGGGCCTTTGATGTTTTTGGACACTATTTTGAAGGCCTCCAGGATGTTCTGGAACATTTTTATCAATGCATCGCTGACCTCATTGTACAGTTGCTTCTGTTTTGGGTTCTCCTGCAGCCAGCGATCGCGGGCCATCGGGTCCACATACACTTCATGGTCCACCATCTTACTGGTGATGTCCTGCACCTCCGTTTTGATTATGTTTTTCTCATCTTCATCGTCATATATATCAGCCTTGAGGTATGCCACAAGTGCCTCTCGGAGCAACCTCGCATACTCTCCGAACACCTCTGCATTAAAATCCTCATACTTGTCCTCCAAACTACAGAGACAAACACACCAAAAAAAACCAAAAAAAACACACACACCTAAAGATTATTTTTGACGAGGGGAGAAAGCACTGCAATCACTGCAGCAGTGAAGTGATAAATATTTATATAAAAATAAATAAATAAATCACTGCTGTGGCTAGATGGTTGAATGGGTAATTGATAAGCTTGTCTGTGAGAGACAGGTTTGAACTGATGTCTGTTTGGAAAGCATTTTGGAACCAATGTTTTATTGTATTATTGTATTATTATTATTGTTGATGAAGAGGGGATCGGCAGGAGATTAAATTTGGGAACTTCTGTGGGCTAAAAATAAGGAAACTGACCGATTAGGCTGGAGGGGTGTGGGTAAATTAGCAATGAATATTGAATGGCTGCTCATTAACTGATCTGTTTATAATATATACAGTACAGTATAGTAACCTACTGTATAGTACTTGGAGATTGGAGAAAGACAAATGGATCAAATTTAGAATTGCAAGATTTGGAGCATCTGAGAAATCTGAAGAAAGTGTGGATGAATAGAGTGTTGAGTGTTCTGTTGGTGTTTTCTGAGTGATTTCCTGAACAGAGAAGGAATAGGCATTTGCTTAATACTTCAAGTGGCAAATGAGAATCCAAAGGGCTGGGTTCAGACATTTGGATGCGTTTAATAAAGAGGGAGATTTGAGGGCTATTAATAACAGGGCACTGCTGACCAACACTTGAGAGGAAGATTTACTGGAACGTCAGATCCATGTAGAGAGGCACTGGGGTACATATGGAGCCAATGCCCTACATTTCTGAAAGGCAGAATTTGAGAGAGATTTGAATTTTAAATTCAGCTATATGTTCTGCTTTATTTATAAACTAATTGCAAGCAGAAGACCAGATTAGCCGTCTGAGGAATGCCATTAGTTTGGAGGAACTTAACCTGCGATGCAATAGACTGCATTGGAGTTGTTTCAATGGAAGAGAAAGCTTTTGGAGGCCCATTCTTTCCCCACAGGGCAGCAGCCATGATGAGCGGAGGGAGGAATTTCTGCTGTGGCAGTGAAGTAACATGGTTTAATCGAAAAGGCTGCGTATGTAACGGTAATGTAACAGGTGATATATGATACAGGCCGTTTTTACTATCCTTCTTCACCCTCTCATAGCATTAGATGTTGTACTGCTGCTGTCTGTCTTGTTAAACTTGTTTTATTATAAATGAGCACGCTGACGGTGTACATATAGCATTATGAAGATAGATTTTTTAGATTCTAATCACGAGCCGAAGTTTTGTAGCATTGCATCATGCGACAAGGTTCAGCGCGGATGCGGTGGACTTTAAAAGCATTTGGCCTGTTGGATGTATTCCAGATTCTCCACCAACAATGGTTTGTCAGGTTCTGGGAAAGTTGGGATAGGGACAGATATGAATCGACACTTGAGCTCAGAAAAGGCAGCCTCAGCTTCATGGGTCCAGAAGAACTTTACTCTTCCTCCCTTGGTGAGTGCAGAAAGCAGAGCGTCCACAGAACTAAAGTTCCTATGGAAATGAGCAAAACTGAGAAACCGCTGAAGTTGAACCTCCCTGACACATGACAGAATGAGCCAATCAGTCATGGCTTGACCTTTCCAAGGATCCATTTGGATCAGGCCTGGTTCCACTATAAATCCTAATTTTGCTGTGGAAAGTATAACACCAAGGAAGACATTTCACAGAGGGTGCTGTGGGTGGTGCTGGTTTTTGGCTAGCTGGTGGCTAGAGGTGTGACTTCAGTGTCATTCACGAGTGCATCACATGCCGTAATCTTCATGGAAACCACAAACCCAAAAGATGGCAGATCATGTCACCACTGACTAGGGTTGGTACCGAACTTGGTACTTTTACGGACATCAACCGAATTAAATTAATCGGTGCCAAATTTCGGTACCTGAGAACACATCTGGGAGTGAGAGTAAGGTACGTTAGAGAAAGAGAGAGAGACCATTCGACGTCACCCCTGCACCTTGTTCAGACACAATACACAGGACAATGGCTAAAGTTCTGAAGTGTGGTTACAATTCAGAAAACTAGATGCAGACAACGCTATTTGTAATATGTCCATAAAAACTGAAACATGCTTACTCCAGTCCATATATGATACAGAACAGCGTGAGAAATGGTCTTTCGTGACATTTGAATTCTACTACACCGCACACATAACAGTGTTCACACTATGCCCTGGACTGGAGACACTGTGACGTTACGTGACTGCCAGGCTGGAGGTTGTAGGGATTTATTTTGTCTAGTGTGTAAAATTTCTAAATATATAACAAAATGTTGAAATTAGGAGGTTTAGACTTTTTTTTTTTTTTTACTGAAATAAATGTTTTTATTATTACTCAGAGAGTAAAGTACAGAAAAAAAGGTACCATTGGGTACCGGCACCGAATTTCAGGTGCCGATACTGGTACCGGTACCAGTTAAAATGTGAATGGTACCCAACCCTACCACTGACCCCCATTAACAAGTGTTTGCTTAGATGTTTTTGCTCCATGGATTGTGACAGCGCAATGTACTAGATGTGGTCTGCATGAGTATGAGAGCTGTGACATTAAATCTTAATTTTTTATCATGATAATTATTTATATCGCTTTATCATCCAGACCTAATACACTTACACACTAAAGTTTCTACACACTGTAGCACTCATCCCACCTGAGCACACACACACTGACCTGAAGTCGACCACCATTATCGTGCTAATTGCTTTTTGTTGATGTTCAATGAGGGGGATCCTGAGGTCCTTCACCATGTTATCCAGCTCATCATAGCCCCTCACATTTGATTTCAGCAGGTCCTTCAGAACGCTGCGGTGGAACTTAAGGAGTCCATTGTTGAAGACATGCTGGCCCCGTCCCGCTAACGCTTGAGAACCAGACAGCGTGTGTTTAGAACCAATGGCATCTAGTGCGTTCTGGCCGGCGATTTGGAGCTTTTCCCTTACAGAATTGTTATCACGATTCACATTCTGTTCTGTCAGAAAACACAGCGGTGACATGCAAACATTCACACAGTAATTTATTAGGTACTGATTCTGTAGTTCATGTGTGCATAGAACAAAACTGTATATCCTATTTCATGGATGGATAAAACATACATTGTAGATTGTGATTTAGGAGAATAGGTAGGTAATGTCTTTTGTTTAGAGCACACACACACAGTCATTATATTAGTGTTTCTCACTCTTGTTGTATGTGTGTGAGATTTGTGTATTGGTGTATCTCACTCTTAGGGGGGATGGAGTTTACGGTGGTTACTACAACCCCCAAAACTGTTGCCAAAGCCAGCATGAACTTCAGAATAGGAGTCATTATGGTCTCAGTCAGGTCCTTTACTGGTCAGCAAGTTTATCTGTATTAAAACAACATAATATTTCACCAGATGGACCCAGAAATGTGTATTAAAGTGTTTGACTGACAAAAGTATGTATAAATTTAAAGGGGGGTCCGGGGAGGGGGTGGATCATGTTCATGTAAACACGTTAACTTGTTTTCCTTTATCGGAGTAAGGACCAGGTCATAGGCTTAAGCATAAACCGATCGTCACAGCTAGAGTTTTGCCCCTTACACAGATTTCGCCCAGCATGTAAACGCATTAACCTGCTTTCTGTCGGCTTATTGAAGTGCACATGTGTGATATGTAACAGGAATGCAGGAACGTGTGTAAGTGTATTAGGTCTACCCTTAAATCCACACGGTTAAATGTCTATGAGGAGTTAATCACAGTGTAAAACATGTCATTTCCTGTTGCCCGCAGGTGGCGCTATGACTGTCACTGAATATTGCATTGTAGATGTTTTCAGGCCAGGACTCTAATAAAACGTGAAGTTTGGGGCATATCAGACATTGTATACCCTAGTTACAACAACTTCCTGTTTTATGGCGAAACATCGAAATTTGTCAGGCCACAGTCACGCCCTTCAATGAAAACTCTAGATCTTCGCAATATAACGTCGCAAAGGCCTTTAGATTAGACTGACCAAATATGATGTTGATCTGATTAAAGCTCTGGGAGGAGTTTGTTAATGTACAACGTCTGGAAATGGCAAAAATTGCACAAATTTTGTAAAGTTAATTAAAAATATCTGACTTCCTGTTCAGTTTCAGATTTTGCTCCAAGAGACTTTTTTGTAGGTATTGGGCTGTTACATGTGTGTACCGAATTTTATACTTGTACGTGAAACACACCGCAAGGGGCATTTCATTGAAAATTTATAGGTGGCGCTATCGAGCCATTTTGCCACACCCAATTCTGAAACCCATATCAGACGTAAATTTTCACCACTTCTGACGCATGTGCAAAGTTTCATGAGTTTTCGAGCACGTTTAGGCCCTCAAAAATGCGATTCACTTTGGTGAGGAATAATAATAATAATAATAATAATAATAAACGGAACAATTCCAATAGGGTCCTCACACCATTGGTGCTCGGGCCCTAATTATGCCTGGTTGAATGCTATTGATAAAAGATGTTTTTTTAAGCAAATATTAAGAAAAAACTTCAAACTTGGTGAAGAGGAAGCAGTTCTAACCGGAATTGATAAGTTATTCCATAGACTAGGACCAACAACAGCGAAGGCTCAATCATGCTTTTAGAGAGGTTTTGAAACTAAAATCATCAGACAGACCAGCTAGAACCACCAGTTCTGTCAGGCTGGAAACCAGCTAATAAGACCAACCAGCAAATAAACGAGTGGTCAAACCCCCTCTAGGTGAATATCAGCAAAAATACAGAATGTAAAACTAACTGCACCCCATCTGTGACCCTCGGCATATTACATATCACAATTGCATGGCACAAAAGATACATTTTCTTATGCTCCTGGTGCATATGGTAGGTCCAGTAGAACGGAAAGAAAATTTTATTGTCATAATACTAAACAGTTAGCTGATCACAGTTACATTCAAAAACTAGAAGTTTTTCACATTTTGTGGAGGGAGAGAATGATTGAGGCCTTAAAAAATGCTAGATCTACTTATTTTTCAAATCTCTTAGAAGAAAATAAACACAACCCTAGGTATTTATTTGACACAGTGTTAGCATACTAACGAGAAATAGAGCTTCAACTTCTGATGTTTCCAAACAGCACAGCAGTAATGACTTTATGAACTTCTTTACTTGCAAGATTGACAATATTAGAGAGAAAATTATAACCATGCAACCGTCTGCTACAGTATCGCGTCAGACAGTGCATTGTAGTGTCCCTGAGGAAAAATTCAATTCATTTACTGCTTTAGTAGAGGAAGAATTGTCTAAACTTGTTAAATCATCAAAATCAACAACATGTATGTTAGACTCTATGCCGACTAAGCTATTGAAAGAGATGCTTCCAGAGGTCATAGATCCTCTTCTTAATATCGTTAATTAATCTTTATCACTAGGATACATACCGAAAATGTTTAAGCTGGCTATTATTAAACTTCTTATTAAAAAACCTCAGCTTGATCCTAGAGAATTAGTCATTTACAGGCCAATCTCGAATCTACCTTTTCTGTCAAAAATACTAGAAAAGTCAGTTTCATCACAACTATGTTCCTTTTTAGAAAGAAATGGTATCTGTGAGGATTTCCAGTCAGGACTTAGACCGTACCATAGTACTGAGACTGCTCTCATTAGAGTCACTAATGATTTGCTCTTATCATCAGATCATGGTTGTATCTCTCTATTAGTGTTACTAGATTTTCAGTGCTGCTTTTGACACTATTGACCACAATATTCTTTTGAATAGACTTGAAAATTATGTTGGCATTAGTGGAATTGCATTGGCATGGTTCAAATCTTACTTATCTGACCGTTATCAGTTTGTAGTAGTAAACAAAGAGATGTCATATCGATCACAAGTTCAATATGGAGTACCGCAAGGCTCAGTACTAGGGCCGTTGCTGTTCACTCTGTACATGCTACCCTTGGGAGATATCATTAGGAAGCATGGTGTTAGTTTTCACTGTTACGCTGATGATACTCAGCTCTATATTTCTTCGCGCCCTGACGAAACTTACCAATTCACAAAATTAACGGAATGCATAGCTGACATAAAAAATTGGATGACCAGTAATTTCTTACTACTAAATTCAGAAAAAACTGAGATTCTAATTTTTGGACCAAAAACTTCTTCACGTAATAACCTAGAATACTGTCTAACACTTGATGGCTGCTCTGTTAAGTCTTCGTCGTCAGTTAGGAACCTGGGTGTGCTCTTTGATACCAATCTTTCATTTGAAGGCCATGTTTCTAGCATCTGTAAAACCGCATTCTTCCATCTTAAAAATATATCTAAACTACGACATATGCTCTCAATGAAAAATGTGGAACAGTTAGTTCATGTGTTCATGACCTCAAGGCTAGATTACTGTAACGCTCTACTGAGTGGTTGTTCTGCTCGCCTGATAAATAAACTACAGCTGGTCCAAAACACAGCAGCTAGAGTTCTTACTAGAGCCAGGAAGTATGACCATATTAGCCCGGTTCTGTCAACACTGCATTGGCTCCCTATTAAACATCGTATAGATTTTAAAATCTTGCTACTTACCTACAAAGCACTAAATGGTTTAGCTCCCCAGTACCTGAGCGAACTCTTAATGTATTATAGTCCTTCACGTCTATTGCGATCTCAGAATTCAGGCCAGTTGATAATACCTAGAATATCAAATTCAACTGCAGGCGGTAGATCCTTCTCCTATTTAGCACCTAAACTTTGGAACAGTCTTCCTATCACTGTTTGGGGAGCAGACACACTCTGTCAGTTTAAGTCTAGACTAAAACCACATCTGTTTAAATTTGCATACACATAAACTATTATCTACTTTATAATTCAAATCATGTAAATTGTTAGGCTGTATAGATTAGGCCAGCCAGGAACACACTTTCCATAACACCTGATATAGGCTACTCGCCTACATCAGTTTTTCGCATTTCGTGGAGAGAGAGAATGATTGAGTACAGAAAGACCTTAAAAAATGCTATTCAGATTTCAGATTTTGCTCCAAGAGACTTTTTTGTAGGTATTGGGCTGTTACATATGTGTACCGAATTTCATACTTGTACGTGAAACACACCATGAGGGGCACTTCATTGAAAATTTATAGGTGGCACTATCAAGCCATTTTGCCACACTCAATTCTGAAACCCATTTTCACCACTTCTGATGCGTATGCAAAGTTTCATGAGTTTTTGAGCACATTTAGGCCCTCAAAAGTGCGATTCACTTTGGAGAATAATAATAATAATAATAAACGGAGCAATTCCAATAGGGTCCTCACACCATCTGTGTTCGGGCCCTAATTATGCTAGATCTACTTATTTTTCAAATCTCTCAGAAGAAAAGGTATTTTCTTACAGTGGCTAAATTTAAGAGAAATAGAGCTTCAACTTCTGATGTTTCCAAACAGCACAGCAGTAATGACTTTATGAACTTCTTTACTTGCAAGATTGACAATATTAGAGAGAAAATTATAACTATGCAACCGTCTACTACAGTGCGTTGTAGTGTCCCTGAGGAAAAACTCAATTCATTCACTGCTTTAGGAGAGGAAGAATTGTCTAAACTTGTTAAATCATCAAAATCAACAACATGTATGTTAGACCCTATGCCGACTAAGCTATTGAAAGAGATGCTTCCAGAGGTCATAGATCCTCTTCTTAATTTCATTAATTCATCTTTATCACTAGGATACATACCGAAATTTTTTAAGCTGGCTATTATTAAACCTCTTATTAAAAAACCACAACTTGATCCTAGAGAATTAGTCAATTACAGGCCGATCTCGAATCTACCTTTTCTGTCAAAAATACTAGAAAAGGCAGTATCATCACAACTATGTTCCTTTTTAGAAAGAAATGGTGTCTGTGAGGATTTCCGGTCAGGACTTAGACCGTACCATAGTACTGAGACTGCTCTCGTTAGAGTCACTAATGATCTGCTCTTATCATCAGATCGTGGTTGTATCTCTCTGTTAGTGTTACTAGATTTCAGTGCTGCTTTTGACACTATCGACCACAATATTCTTTTGAATAGACTTGAAAATTATGTTGGCATTAGTGGAATTGCATTGTCATTGTTCAAATCTTACTTATCTGACCGTTATCAGTTTGTAGTAGTAAACGAAGAGATGTCATATCGATCACAAGTTCAATATGGAGTACCGCAAGGCTCAGTACTAGGGCCGTTGCTGTTCACTCTGTACATGCTACCTGTAACGAAGCAAGACTCAGGCGGGGATCCATTTGCTAGCTTTATTATAAAAGAACGTGGTCGTACAGGCAGGGTCAAAGCAGGGGCAAACAGGAACAGCAGGGACAGGCAGAATCGTAGTCAGGATACAGGCAATAGTCAGGGCAGGCAGAAAACACTCACAGAACAGTATACCAGGCAAGGATCAAAGGTAGGCAGCAACGGGTCAATAACGGGCAACAGACAGGATCGGAAACAAACAGGCAGACAGGAAATAAACGCTCAGAATTGCAACAAGGGTTAACAAGACTTCGCCATGAGGTGGTGTGTGTGTGAGTCTTTTATAGTCCAGGTAATGATTTGCAGGTGTGTGTGGCAATTGGTGATTGGAGTGGAGTGTGCATGTGATTGGAAGGGAGGATTGTGGGAAATGGAGTCCAGGAACTGACAGGAACAGACGGTGATCGTGACACTACCCTTGGGAGATATCATTAGGAAGCATGGCGTTAGTTTTCACGCTGATGATACTCAGCTCTATATTTCTTCGCGCCCTGACGAAACTTACCAATTCACAAAATTAACGGAATGCATAGCTGACATAAAAAATTGGATGACCAGTAATTTCCTACTACTAAATTCAGAAAAAACAGAGATTCTAATTTTTGGACCAAAAACTTCTTCACGTAATAACCTAGAATACTGTCTAACACTTGATGGCTGCTCTGTTAAGTCTTCGTCGTCAGTTAGGAACCTGGGTGTGCTCTTTGATACCAATCTTTCATTTGAAGGTCATGTTTCTAGCATCTGTAAAACCGCATTCTTCCATCTTAAAAATATATCTAAACTACGACATATGCTCTCAATGAAAAATGTGGAACAGTTAGTTCATGCGTTCATGACCTCAAGGCTAGATTACTGTAACGCTCTACTGAGTGGTTGTTCTGCTCGCCTGTTAAACAAACTACAGCTGGTCCAAAACGCAGCAGCTAGAGTTCTTATTAGAGCCAGGAAGTATGACCATATTAGCCCGGTTCTGTCAACACTGCATTGGCTCCCTATTAAACATCGTATAGATTTTAAAATCTTGCTACTTACCTACAAAGCACTAAATGGTTTAGCTCCCCAGTACCTGAGCGAACTCTTAATGTATTATAGTCCTTCACGTCTATTGCGATCTCAGAATTCAGGCCAGTTGATAATACCTAGAATATCAAATTCAACTGCAGGCGGTAGATCCTTCTCCTATTTAGCACCTAAACTTTGGAACAGTCTTCCTATCACTGTTTGGGGAGCAGATACACTCTGTCAGTTTAAGTCTAGACTAAAACCACATCTGTTTAAATTTGCATACACATAAACTATTATCTACTTTATAATTCAAATCATTTAAATTGTTAGGCTGTATAGATTAGGCCAGCCAGGAACACACTTTCCATAACACCTGATATAGGCTACTCGCCTACATCAGTTTTTCGCATTTCGTGGAGAGAGAGAATGATTGAGTACAGAAAGACCTTAAAAAATGCTATTCAGATTTCAGATTTTGCTCCAAGAGACTTTTTTGTAGGTATTGGGCTGTTACATATGTGTACCGAATTTCATACTTGTATGTGAAACACACCATGAGGGGCACTTCATTGAAAATTTATAGGTGGCACTATCAAGCCATTTTGCCACACTCAATTCTGAAACCCATTTTCACCACTTCTGATGCGTATGCAAAGTTTCATGAGTTTTCGAGCACATTTAGGCCCTCAAAAGTGCGATTCACTTTGGAGAATAATAATAATAAACGGAGCAATTCCAATAGGGTCCTCACACCATCTGTGTTCGGGCCCTAATTATGCTAGATCTACTTATTTTTCAAATCTCTCAGAAGAAAAGGTATTTTCTTACAGTGGCTAAATTTAAGAGAAATAGAGCTTCAACTTCTGATGTTTCCAAACAGCACAGCAGTAATGACTTTATGAACTTCTTTACTTGCAAGATTGACAATATTAGAGAGAAAATTATAACCATGCAACCGTCTACTACAGTGCGTTGTAGTGTCCCTGAGGAAAAACTCAATTCATTCGCTGCTTTAGGAGAGGAAGAATTCTCTAAACTTGTTAAATCATCAAAATCAACAACACGTATGTTAGACCCTATGCCGACTAAGCTATTGAAAGAGATGCTTCCAGAGGTCATAGATCCTCTTCTTAATATCATTAATTCATCTTTATCACTAGGATACGTACCGAATTTTTTAAAGCTGGCTATTATTAAACCTCTTATTAAAAAAACACAACTTGATCCTAGAGAATTAGTCAATTACAGGCCGATCTCGAATCTACCTTTTCTGTCAAAAATACTAGAAAAGGCAGTATCATCACAACTATGTTCCTTTTTAGAAAGAAATGGTGTCTGTGAGGATTTCCGGTCAGGATTTAGACCGTACCATAGTACTGAGACTGCTCTCGTTAGAGTTACTAATGATCTGCTCTTATCATCAGATCGTGGTTGTATCTCTCTGTTAGTGTTACTAGATTTCAGTGCTGCTTTTGACACTATTGATCACAATATTCTTTTGAATAGACTTGAAAATTATGTTGGCATTAGTGGAATTGCATTGGCATGGTTCAAATCTTACTTGTAGTAGTAAATGAAGAGATGTCATATCGATCACAAGTTCAATATGGAGTACCGCAAGGCTCAGTACTAGGACCGTTGCTGTTCACTCTGTACATGCTACCCTTGGGAGATATCATTAGGAAGCATGGCGTTAGTTTTTACTGTTACGCTGATGATACTCAGCTCTATATTTCTTCAAGCCCTGACGAAACTTACCAATTCACAAAATTAACGGAATGCATAGCTGACATAAAAAATTGGATGACCAGTAATTTCTTACTACTAAATTCAGAAAAAACTGAGATTCTAATTTTTGGACCAAAAACTTCTTCACGTAATAACCTAGAATACTGTCTAACACTTGATGGCTGCTCTGTTAAGTCTTCGTCGTCAGTTAGGAACCTGGGTGTGCTCTTTGATACCAATCTTTCATTTGAAGGTCATGTTTCTAGCATCTGTAAAACCGCATTCTTCCATCTTAAAAATATATCTAAATTACGACATATGCTCTCAATGACAAATGCAGAACAGTTAGTTCATGCGTTCATGACCTCAAGGCTAGATTACTGTAACGCTCTACTGAGTGGTTGTTCTGCTCGCCTGTTAAACAAACTACAGCTGGTCCAAAACGCAGCAGCTAGAGTTCTTACTAGAGCCAGGAAGTATGACCATATTAGCCCGGTTCTGTCAACACTGCATTGGCTCCCTATTAAACATCGTATAGATTTTAAAATCTTGCTACTTACCTACAAAGCACTAAATGGTTTAGCTCCCCAGTACCTGAGCGAACTCTTAATGTATTATAGTCCTTCATGTCTATTGCGATCTCAGAATTCAGGCCAGTTGATAATACCTAGAATATCAAATTCAACTGCAGGCGGTAGATCCTTCTCCTATTTAGCACCTAAACTTTGGAACAGTCTTCCTATTACTGTTTGGGGAGCAGATACACTCTGTCAGTTTAAGTCTAGACTAAAACCACATCTGTTTAAATTTCCATACACATAAACCATTATCTACTTCTATAATTCAAATCATTTAAATTGTTAGGCTGTATAGATTAGGCCAGCCAGGAACACACTTTCCATAACACCTGATATAGGGCTACTCGCCTACATCAGTTATTTGCATTTCGTGGAGAGAGAGAATGATTGAGTACAGAAAGGCCTTAAAAAATGCTAGATCTACTTATTTTTCAAATCTCTCAGAAGAAAAGGTATTTTCTAGGTATTTATTTGACACAGTGGCTAAACTAACGAGAAATAGAGCTTCAACTTCTGATGTTTCCAAACAGCACAGCAGTAATGACTTTATGAACTTCTTTACTTGCAAGATTGACAATATTAGAGAGAAAATTATAACCATGCAACCGTCTACTACAGTGCGTTGTAGTGTCCCTGAGGAAAAACTCAATTCATTCGCTGCTTTAGGAGAGGAAGAATTCTCTAAACTTGTTAAATCATCAAAATCAACAACATGTATGTTAGACTCTATGCCGACTAAGCTATTGAAAGAAATGCTTCCAGAGGTCATAGATCCTCTTCTTAATATCATTAATTCATCTTTATCACTAGGATACATACCGAAAACTTTTAAGCTGGCTATTATTAAACCTCTTATTAAAAAAAACACATCCTAGAGAATTAGTCAATTACAGGCCGATCTCGAATCTACCTTTTCTGTCAAAAATACTAGAAAAGGCAGTTTCATCACAACTATGTTCCTTTTTAGAAAGAAATAATATCTGTGAGGATTTCCAGTCAGGATTAGACCGTACCATAGTACTGAGACTGCTCTCATTAGAGTCACTAATGATTTGCTCTTACTAGATCTCAGTGCTGCTTTTGACACTATCGACCACAATATTCTTTTGAATAGACTTGAAAATTATGATCCTTTTCCTATTTAGCACCTAAACTTTGGAACAATCTTCCTATCATTGTTCGGGAAGCAGACACGCTCTGTCAGTTTAAGTCTAGACTAAAACCACATGTGTTTAAACTTGCATACACATAACACATTATCTACTTCTATAATTCAAATCATGTAAATTGTTAGGCTGTATAGATTAGGCCAGCCAGAACCGTTACAGTAATCTAGCCTTGAGGTCATGAACGCATGAACTAACTGTTCTGCATTTTTCATTGAGAGCATATGTCGTAGTTTAGATATATTTTTAAGATGGAAGAATGCGGTTTTACAGATGCTAGAAACATGACCTTCAAATGAAAGATTGGTATCAAAGAGCACACCCAGGTTCCTAACTGACGACGAAGACTTAACAGAGCAGCCATCAAGTGTTAGACAGTATTCTAGGTTATTACGTGAAGAAGTTTTTGGTCCAAAAATTAGAATCTCTGTTTTTTCTGAATTTAGTAGTAGGAAATTACTGGTCATCCAATTTTTTATGTCAGCTATGCATTCCGTTAATTTTGTGAATTGGTAAGTTTCGTCAGGGCGCGAAGAAATATAGAGCTGAGTATCATCAGCGTGAAAACTAACGCCATGCTTCCTAATGATATCTCCCAAGGGTAGCATGTACAGAGTGAACAGCAACAGTCAAATAAGATGATATAATTTGATTATGATATGATATGATTTGAACCATGACAGTGCAATTCCACTAATGCCAACATAATTTTTGAGTCTATTCAAAAGAATATTGTGATCAATAGTGTCAAATGCAGCACTAAGATCCAGCAAATATTACTTGTTTTCTATTGTATACTTTCTCATTTAGTTTTTCCTTACACATGATCACATATTAAGTGCTGAGGGCCTTATCTGAACACCCTAAAACTTAAGAAACAGAATATGCATCTTAGAAAATTAAAAAAAATAAATAAATCTTTTTTTTTGTCTTGTTTTCAAGTATAAATATCTAAAATACTTAAACATTCTTAAATACACATTTACTTGAGAAGCAAAATCCTCTAAGATATTAAGTCTTTCATGAAAAAATAAAGTGGGTTTATGTTTAAAACATGAAAAATATCTGCCAATGGGGTCAGAAAAATAAACTTAATTCAGTGTCTGGGAGTTTATTGTTCTGACCATATTGGAAGATATTTTTCCTTGTTTTCAGCAAAAACTCTTAATTGTGATACATTTTTCATTAAACAAGACAAGACAATATCTTAAGTCATTTTGCTTCTCAAGTAAAAGTATCTTAATTTAAGAATGTGTATATATTTGTACTGGAAAACAAGACAAAAACACTAAGTAAGAAAATAATTTTTTTGCAGTGTAGTCATTTTCTAAGATGCATAAATTAACCAAAGCTTTAAATAATAACATACAAATGTGTTTTATACCCTACAGTGGTACATATGAAACATGCACTTTCATATTTGGTAGTGATCCAGGTTTAGTGATTATTTTAAGTGCCTATATTAATATACATCTTATGATCTATTTTTGTTTTTGTAATTCTACTTGTTTACATTAAGTCATTTCCATAATTTGTGTATAATTACACCCTGCTGTAACAGTATACCTTATTAACAGTGACATATAATCATGTCAGACCTGTTATTATAACTGTACGCTTCAATCTCTGAAATCCACACCACACAACATGCTTTGCATAAACACAAATGATTTAAAAAACTGAACGGTGTTGTTTCACCCAAGCAAGCATCACCAAAGAGCCAGGTTACTCTAATACAAATACAATGTTTACTTATTTAACATTAGTTGAATGTTGTAAATGATATTATTATATAAAAAGGTCAACAGATCTGGCCAGAGCCTTTTAACTACTGATCACAGATCAGTACATGCCTTAAATAACATTCTGTGTGCTTATATTTTCTTTGCTGTCCTACCTCAAGACATTCTAACAAATCTGTAAAGACTGACAACAGAGGTGAAATATTCAGCATATTTAATATCTTTGAGATCAAGCTGGCACAGTTTCTAGAGTTATACTGCAGACTGACATGTAACAGACATTGTAAAAATTGAATGTTAATTTTTCAAATGTATTTTAAAACTCTGGTGGCTTGTATTTCACACCAGACCAGAGAACTAGAGTGTCTTAACTTGTAGTATGCAACACTTTTACAAGTACCTCAGTCATAGTACAGCTGTCTAAATAATGTGTGATTATGGGAGATTATGGGATCATGTGTGATTATGGGAGAGTAACTGTCTTGAATTTACAGACAGGTCTGACTGTCAAAACTATCATTTGTGCCTATGGTTCTTGATTAAGTTGAAAGACATGTTTTAGATATACTGTAATGCCATATATCTAAGATACCATGTTGCAGCCAAATCTTGATATAGTGTTTATTTGACTTTGTAAACAGTATGGCATAGATGACCCATGTTCTGCCAGGAAATGGCTCAGAGATTAAACAGGATTTTATTTTGTGTTTCTGTATCAGTAATCAGAATTCATTCCAAATGTGTGACCTTAAATATGCATTAATTGTCATGCTAACGAAAAACACATTGTGCCTTCAGCTCATGTTCTGATCCAGAATAAATAATGCTGACTGGACAAATGAGTCTATTTCTCTTCGTAAATACTTTAGGCAGAAATTGTTTATTTTTTATATAATGCACTTACATAAATGACGATGACTCTATGCTGCCATGGTGTGTGTGTGTGTGTGTGTGTGTATATATATATATATGATGGACAGTTCATCACAGGGCTCACACACAGATATTAAAAAGTCATTTAGTATTAATTTTTTCTTGCTTTGATATAGCTAGAGGTAAAATGTTCAATTTTACTTCAGCATAATAAATTGCACAAAGAACAGAAAGAGACGAAGTGATGATAAAAGAGCAGACTTTATTGAATAATCTTAGTGTATGTTTTAATGCTCAGACTTCGTCTGTCCATCACAAATCCAACAAGTGTTATTATACCAAGAGAAAAACAATGAAAAAAGACTTCTTCACAGCATCGTCCTGTGATGTTAAAAACCTTGAAATGGAGACATTCTCTTTTCTCTTTCTCATGAAGACAAACATCCCTTCAAACCACACAATCATAAGATTACACAACAATAGAAAGGAAATAAGTATGATAACATATAAAAACATAAAATTACATCAATTAATAATAATGAAATGACTAAATGAGAAATGATATAAATCAAGTAGGCTATTGAGAACCCTTAGATCCTTCACAAGAAATGCTTCAATACATCAATCAAAACATATTCTGCAAACCCCATTTCCAGAAAAGTTGGGATATTTGGGAAATTGTAATTAAAGGCACAATATGTACGATTTTGTAATGAAATATCCAAAAACCTCTTGCACAGTGTGATATATTTCATGCAGTTGTGTACTTACATTATAACAAAAGTTCCCAAGGATTCATAAACCTATTCCAAATTTAAATAATGGCTCGTCCCTTGTCATTGTTGAATGTCAATGATGTAATATCTGCGCTATCCTCTGTTTCCGCTTCTCTTCGTGGTGAAAACGACATCTGTTGTTGTCCTTCATAGCGTCATCAAGCTCTGCCTTTGTTATTGATTTGCGACCTCTAGTGACGAAAACTTATATATTGTGCCTTTAAACAAGAATCTGTGATTTGTTAATTATTTTGATATTATCTGACAAAAGTACCATTTCCAGTGTTTCCATTGAACAACTTAATGGTATTTAGTTAATATAAGCACATTTTGAATTTGATGCTGAAACACTCTTAAAAAAATATAAACAAAGATGTGGCAGAATTAACAAATCACAGTTCAGTTCTGTGAGCTTCTCTTCATGGTGAAAACAACATCAAAGCCACTGGAAGGCAAGTCTGCAAGGTTTAGCCAAAAAAGCGTAACAGCTAATGCTAACGCCCCGCCCCCGGCGGTACGCAGGGAATGAGACCAGAGGCTGTTTTTTGAATGGAAGTCAATGGATGAGAGGCTTCACTATGCTGATTAAACATCTTTTGTGGGGAAATAGCTAATCATTTAATTAATGGACAGCCTGTTTGCTAATCTTAAGCATGCTAAACAATACTTTCGTTGGAAACTATATGTAGATTTTAGCTTGATAAAAATGTATTTTTTTTAAGAGAAGGCAGACTAGGGAATGTTGCGACTGATGTCACTGCCATTACACCATAGGCTGAGAGGTGCCACACATGATTAAGTTAGCCGTTACGCTTTCTCCAATGGTAAGAGATACAGACCCTTTTATCTCCTCATTATATACAATCTCTGACGACATCTCCCATTGTTTCACTCTTCTTCTTAGCATCATCAAGCTTCACCTTTGTTATTGATTTGAAACTGCGACCTCTAGTGGTGAAAACTTATATATTGAGCCTTAAAACATGAATCTGTGATTCACATGATTTATAAATCGAGGGAATAAAATAGTAAATCGTGTGCATGTTTTAGTAAATCGAGGGAAAAAATTTGTAAATTGTGCGAACCATTTAATTTTTTTTTTCTTGCCTGTGATGTGCAGGGCTCCATAAATCACAGTTCAGTTCTGTGAGTTTAAGTTTGTCTTTGGCTTCAACACACAACATGCACAACGAAAACACATCATACATTACAAACATACAACAACAATCTTTTCTTTTGTGTATTATAATTTCCCTAATGTCCCTCTTCTGTGGAAATGGGGTTTGTAAATCTTGAATGGTCTGAGAGTGAGTAAAGTATCAACAGATTCTCATTTTTGGGTCAACTATTCTTATTTAACAATAAAAAGAGTCCCATGGCATCGTACGGTCTCTTGTCAAATACTTGAGTTTTTGGATGATAGAGCCCTGTTGGGTTTAATTAAACAAGGCAATGATCTGGCCTACAAAGAGAGTTTAAATTATTATTATTATTATTATTATTATTAGCTGATGTGATTTAAAATTGAAAGTGGGTAAAACAAAAGCATTGCTTATTGATTTTAGAAAGAAGAGCTCCTTCCAGTGATTACTCCGGGTCAGAAGATAGATCTCTTGATGTCTCTAGCTGTTGAAAAGAGAACAAGAGTTACATGAGAAAATGTCCTTTACTTTGAAGGTCATCCACTATATGATTTAATGGACTAAGAGGAGCTCTAGTGAACTCATCAGAAGGTCTTTTGGGTCTGTCAGTGATTCACTTTTTTATGGCTTATTTATTGATTGATTATTGTGCATTAACAGTTATATTTATTGTTTGTACATGAGTGTAATCCAGGAGCCAGCTGTCTAACCTGTTACAGTTGTTTTTCTCACGAAAGCCTTTGATCTTTTTGGACACTTCTTTGAAGTCCTTCAGGATGTTCTGGATCATATTCTTCAATGCAGCTCTGATATCATTGAACTGTTGCACACCATTTTGGTTCTCCTTCAGCCAGCGATCGCAGGCCATTGGATCCACAAACACATTACGGTTCACCATCTCATTGGCGATGAACTCCACCTGCGAACGCTTTTCCTGGATTTTGTATTTGTCACCTTGGTTGTTAGATGTACATGCCTTGAGGTATGCCACAAGTGCCTCTCGGAGCATCCCCACGTACTCTCCGTACACAACTGCATTATAATCCACATACTCATTGTTCGAACTACAGAGACAAACACACCCAAAAAAAAAACACACCTAAAGATTATTTTTGACGAGGGGAGAAAGCACTGCAATCACTGCAGCAGTGAAGTGATAAATATTTAAATAAAAATAAATAAATAAATCACTGCTATGGCTAGATGGTTGAATGGGTAATTGATAAGCTTGTCTGTGAGAGACAGGTTGTTTGGAAAGCAATGTTTTATTGTATTATTGAATTATTATTATTGTTGATGAAGAGGGGATCGGCAGGAGATCAAATTTGGGAACTTCTGTGGGCTAAAAATAAGAAAAACTGACTGATTAGGCTGGAGGGGTGTGGGTAAACTAGCAATGAATATTGAATGGCTGCTCATTAACTGATCTGTTTATAATATATACAGTACAGTATAGTAACCTACTGTATAGTACTTGGAGATTGGAGAAAGACAAATGGATCAAATTTAGAATTGCAAGTAGATTTAGAGCATCTGAGAAATCTGAAGAAAGTGTGGATGAATAGAGTGTTGAGTGTTCTGTTGGTGTTTTCTGAGTGATTTCCTGAACAGAGGAGGAATAAGCATTTGCTTACTTCACAGGTACATGGTAAACGAGAACGTGATTTGTGGGCTATTAATAGCAGGGCACTGCTGACCAAAAATTGGTTTGCAGAAAATTGAGAGGAAGATTTACTGGAACGTCAGATCCATGTAGAGAGGCACTGGGGTACATATGGAGCCAATGCCCTACATTTCTGAAAGGCAGAATTTGAGAGAGATTTGAATTTTAAATTCAGCTATATGTTCTGCTTTATTTATAAACTAATTGCAAGCGGAAGACCAGATTAGCCGTCTGAGAAATGGCATTAGTTTAATCTGTGATGCAATAGACTGCATTGGAGTTGTTTCAATAGAAGAGAAAGCTTTTGGAGGCCCATTCTTTCCCCACAGGGCAGCAGCCATGATGAGCAGAGGGAGGAATTTCTGCTGTGGCAGTGAAGTAACACGGTTTAATCGAAAAGGCTGCGTATGTAATGGTAATGTAACAGGTGATATATGATACAGGCCGTTTTAACTATCCTTCTTCACCCTCTCATAGCATTAGATGTTGTACTGCTGCTGTCTGTCTTGTCAAACTTGTTTTATTATAAATGAGCACGCTGACGGTGTACATATAGCATTATGAAGATAGATTTTTTAGATTCTAATCACGAGCTGAAGTTTTGTAGCATCGCATCATGCAGTGAGCTTCAGCACAGATGCAGTGGACTTTAAAAGCATTTGGCCTGTTGGATGTATTCCAGATTCTTATGAAACTTAACCAACAATGGTTTGTCAGGTTCTGGGAAAGTTAGGATTGGGACAGATATGAATTAACACTTGAGCTCAGAAAAGGCAGCCTCAGCTTCATGGGTCCAGAAAAACTTTACTCTTCCTCCCTTGGTGAGTGCAGAAAGCAGAGCGTCCACAGAACTAAAGTTCCTATGGAAATGAGCAAAACTGAGAAACCGCTGAAGTTGAACCTCCCTGACACATGACAGAACAAACCAATCAATCACGGCTTGACCCTTCCAAGGATCCATTTGAATCAGGCATATTTCCACTATAAATCCTAATTTTTCTGTGGAAAGTATAACACTAAAGAAGACATTTCTAACAACCCTGCACCTTCAGACACAACACACAGGGCAATGGCTAAACATTCTGAAGTGTGGTTACAATTCAGAAAACTAGGTGCAGTCAATGCTTTTTTCAATATGTCCATAAAAACTGAAACATGCTTACTCCAGTCCATATATGATACAGAACAGCATGAGATATGGTCTTTCATGATATCTGAATTGTACTACACCGCACACATAACAGTGTTCACACTATGGATTGTGACAGCACAATGTACTAGATGTGGTCTGCATGAGTGTGAGAGCTGTGACATTAAATCTTAATTTTTTATCATGATAATTATTTATATCGCTTTATCGTCCAGACCTAATACACTTACACACTAAAGTTTCTACACACTATAGCACTCATCTCACCTGAGCACACACACACTGACCTGAAGTGGACCACCATTGTTGTGCTAATTGCATTTTGTTGAGTTTGGCTGAGGGGCATCAGGCCCTCGATCAGGTTATTCAGCTCCTCATAGCCCCCCACATCTTTCAGCAGGTCCTGCAGAACACTGCGGTGGAACTTAAGGAGGTTGTTGTTGAAGACATGCTGGCCCCGGTTCGCTAGCTTATTAGAAGCAGTCGGCGTGCGAGTAGAACCAATGGCTTGTAGTGCTTGCTGGGCGGCGTTTTGGAGCTGATTCTTTTCAAAATATCCATTACATATCCAATTCTGTCCTGTCAGGAAACACAGTGGTGACATGCACACAGTAATTTATTAGGTACTGATTCCGTAGTTCATGTGTGCATAGAACAAAACTGTATATCCTATTTCATGGATGGATAAAACACACATTGTAGATTGTGATTCGAAGGGATGAAGGGTGTAGGGGTCAAAAAAACTTTTTTTTTGGGACACATTTCTGCATCATCTTACAAGACATCTAACAAGACAATCAAAGAGGAGTAGATTGTGCAAGCTGCGGCCTTTGTTCGACGTTACTTTATTTATTTATTTAGGTTTATCGCACCATATTGTATATTGTGTCTATGTATTTTAATAAAGAGTATTTTTGTTGAAGTACAATGTCGTTTTGACCATAATAATGTGTCAAATCTAACTCATATAAATATTACAGTAGTATAGAAAATACTATACATTTATTGGTAAAATCGAACTCCGAGCCTCCTATACCAATTCTGTGACATCAAACAACTTCTCTGTGCAAAGGATCATGGGTGCCCGAAGTGTCCATCAGTTGTATCCTTCGAAATCCGAAGGGCCCTTTGAAGTGGCCAGTTTTGAGCACTTCGGTTTGGAACGACCCTTCAGTATGGTGGCCATGATTATTTTCATTCCGAAGTGCCCTTCGGAGGGCAATATATCCCGTTTGGAACGCACCGACAGTCTTCAAATCCCCTTCTTGCTCACTCTATCTCCTCCCCCATCATGAGTGGACACGCCCCCTACTGCTGATTGGCTCACTCTATCTCCTCCCCCATCATGAGTGGACACGCCCCCTACTGCTGATTGGCTACAAGTGTGTTGTGCTGCTCAGCTCAATCCACCAGAAAACACTTACTGCACCTTTAAAAATAAAGGTTCTTTATCTGCACGGATCGGATGGTTCTTTGAAGAACCTTTAACATCCTTGAAGCCCTTTTATTCCACAAAAGATTCTTTAATGTGGAAAAAGGTAAAGTGTTTTTCACACTAACAAGAAAAAAAGGTTATAGTATAGAAAAATACTATGCATACATTTATAGGTCAAATCTAACTTTTTTTTTATTGACAAAGGCAAAAGTTACAATTCAAAGAATTAACAACAATAATAGAATTATAAACAAACACAAAAACAGTAAAGAAAAAAAGAAAAAAAAAACTATGAGCCAGAGGTAATTTAACGTAAATTAATATTGAAAAAGGAGAGAAAGGTCCCTTTTTTTTCCTTCCTTGTACATCATAAAAATGTACAAAAATAAAAAAATGTTCCAAAGAATACTTCATGACACAGAGTTTGAGAAGATTTAATGTTAATGGATACGCTTTAGTTAATTGTTTACTTCAACGATACTACAACTATACAAGTCTTTTTGTATTAATTCAAACATATATTAATAAATAAGTAACATGTAAAGGGTTTCCCATTTGACTGTAGCCTATATTTGATCGTATTATTTCCTTCATGTTCAAATTGTTACAAATAATACTTAGATTATGTAACGTAGGCTATTTAATGTCAAAAAAAAAATAACCATTTAAAAAAAAGAAGTCTTGAACAAGTGAAACAAGTGTTTCTCTGTATGAAAACAAATAGGATATTTAAAAAAAACATTTCTAAAATAATAGGTTTAAAACACATTTAAACTGCTCATAATAAAATAAAAACAAGCAAACAACAAATAATCATCTTAAAAACACTTAAAAATTATAAGCCCATCTCATGGTATTTCTGCAGTCTTTTTCATCCCTGAAATCGAAATGAATAAGTTTTATTAATTAATATTTATTTAATATTAACACGATAAATATCTTTGACAAATGCAAAAAAAAAAGAAAAAACTTTAATGATAAAATATTAAAGACTTGAACAGATTCAATAGCCTATAGCAGATAAACACTTAATATAAATATATAAATATAAATTCATTCACCACATCATGACAGAAATATCACTCACTGTATACACCTTCTGTTGTTAAATGTCTCGTTGGCTTAAATGCATGTTTCACTTGTTCAAGGATTTGCAATGATTAAATACATGTAGGCCTATATTTTGACATTAAATGCCCATACCTCCGTGTCTTTATATTTGTCACAAGTTCACAACATGAACATACATACGGAAATAATATCACATACAGTCAAGGGAGACATTTTACTGTAGCTATGGTTACACATTTATCAATACATTTTCAAAATGATATGGTTAAAAGTATTTGTTTATACAAAAAAACAAATTAATAAACTAACAAATCATAGTTTGTATTATCCATTAAAGTACACATGAAATCAAAATTGACCTTATTTATTTTGTTAGCTCAAATTGCTAGTTTTGTGGTGAACAATTCATCCGTGCAAGTCAATCCACACAAAAAAATTGTTTGGCTTCGTAATATTTAATCAAAATCTGAAAATGCTCCTCCCCTCTGCATTGGTGCCCCTTCTCTAGTGACATCAGTTTGACGGCTTGGGTTGAAATCGCTTAAACCACTCCCCTCCAACGGTTAGTCTGCTATGAGCGAGAGATGGAGAGGAGGAGCGCTAAAGTAAAACTCTGCCCTCTATTCAATATTCCCTTTCACTTGGAAATACGTCACAGCACTGGAGAAAAGACGTTTGCAACTTCCGGTTCACGCGGACTTTAACACGGTAATTAAATATCCTCATTGTACATCATGATATCCTACACATATATGAACAGAAACATTACTTTATTTAAAAGTATTGTTGTTAAATATTGTAGACATCGATCCGATCAAAATCCATGTAAAAACAACTTATATTTTGTTATATTTTATACAAATATGACTGTTAAGCCCCGCCCCTCACTTCCGTTCTGTGGCTGCGGTTCTGAAACTGTGGTGCTGCGGGTCTGCAGCTGGATATGTCTTGTGACGCGAGAGCACATCAATGCGCGAGCGCAAATCTGTCTGCTCGCGCGCGGATTTCCTTTGCTCTTGCGCAAAACTGGACGCGCGCTCTCAAATATACAGTGCTCTCTTATGAACTGCCTCTCCTGTCGCTCAGATATTGCGCGTGCGCGCTCAAACTGTGTCCTGCGCGCTCGTGAATCTCTCCGTGCTCTTGCAGAAATTAATTAGCTTCTGGATTAAACGCTGTCAGAAGTTATCAACCAATCAGAAGAGACAACTGATCCATGAAAATGCTACGTGGAATCTTATTGGCTGAGAGTGAACTGCGCCTGGAATTCTTTCGACAAAGATGGATATTTCATTTCTTTACAATTTAATAATATTTAATAACATTAATCAAAATGCAGGTCATATCTTAGAAATGGCTTGGAATGGGGCGCTTGGATGTTTTCTATATTAATAAGCTTGTTTGTCTAACTGCATCCCATTACAGGGGCACGTTCAAGCTCAAACCGGTGCGCAACGTTTTGCTACGGTTTCCGGGTTGAACTACATGTTTCCTGGAAACGGTGTGCAATGGGTTTGAGATACGTTTTCTCTTGTTTGGTGGGTGTGTCAGAAATGACAGCCCAATCAGCGGCAACCTGTATATAAACCACGCGGTATTAAAGAGACAGCTCGCACAATGGGTATTAATGTAACATAAAAATACTATACATATTTATATATTTTGCTATTGTATTGTGAAGTGACACTTTCATAAACTTTTCTATACTCCTCTGATTATATAATGGTAAATATTACAATATCATAGCACAACAGAGATCAGCAATAATGATAAGCCTAATACTCACAATAAAAATAATGTCAAATAATGTCATATAGATCATAACACAGTCTCGGAGGTAAGAAGTGGATTATCCTTCATCTGAAATGTTTGTCTTTTCATGCTGAAATGCAAGGCAAATATTGTATCACAATAATTAGAAGTTTCCACAAATCCCTTCACTTGATTGGGATGTTCTCTTTTATTCTGGATGGCAAGGGCAATGACTGTAACATCGAGCGTATTTTGCAGTATTAAACACGTATTTATACCGATTTCATCAGGCTCTGAAAATTCTTCAAAAAGAACACAAAGAATGGCCTTCTCAGCTGCCATAGTTGCAACGCTTGCGTCATCAGAACAGGGTGTTCAATCAGAGATTGTATATAATGGGGAGATAAGAGGTCTGTGGCCCTGTCCCAAATGGCGCACTTCATGTGTACTTTCGGTCTCGTGGACTTAAATTGCGCATGCTCGCCGAGTCTACGAGTCCGTAGGCCGTCCCATTCAGCATTTTAATGCTCTGAAGTGTGCTCACCAGCGCCCCCTTTGTACCCTTGAAGCGGTCTTCCGCGAAGCCCGCATAGATGCAGGCTCCGCACACTTTAACTACCCAGGAATCCTTGCGAAATACCAATCAGACAACGGATGGGAGGAGATTTCGCTCAAGAGCAATTGATGACATGGCTGAGAAGAAAATATTTAAGTGTAGGTATCATTACGGTTTTTATGACCTAAGTGTACGTTTTACCAGTTGTTACCTACATTTTATACAAACTTTATGGTCATCGACCAGTGGTTGATATCTCAAACATAATAATAGCGCGCTGAATAATACGATCGCATTATGATTCATTAAATAAATAGAACCGAATGTCAGGGCTTTACTGAGTCATATGTAAACCTAGTATTTATATTTAAACCTGTAAATTCATCTGAAACTCACGCACGTTTATTATGTGTTAAAATTGTAATCTTAGTTCAAATGGAACATTATGTATTATTACAACTGTATACATTATTTAAATAAGCATGTATATATTGTCTAATGCCCAGGTGGCATAAGCAAAAGCAGGCTGTGTAGTTGACATGGAGATAATATTTTGCAAAAGAAAAGAAACCTGTTCTCGATGCTAAATATTATCCCCGAACCTGCAGCTCCTGTCAAAAAACAACCAGACCGTTATTTCCGGCGATCGAGTCAAAAATACCTCTCAATGCGCCCTCGTGGACTCGCGCCAAGGGCCCTATAGGTCTGCACTACATGATGTCACCAAAGTGTGGACTCTGAGGAAGTCCACAAGTCCGGAGTGTGCCATTTGGGACAGGGTCTGTATCTCTTACCATTGGAGAAAGCGTAACGGCTAACTTAATCATGTGTGGCACCTCTCAGCCTATCATGTAATGGCAGTGACATCAGTCGCAACATTCCCTAGTCTGCCTTCTCTTAAAAAAAAATACATTTTTATCAAGCTAAAATCTACATATAGTTCCCAACGAAAGTTTTGTTTAGTGTAAAACATGCTGAAGATTGGCAAACAGGCTGTCCATTAATTAAATGATTAGCTATTTCCCCACAAAAGATGTTTAATCAGCATAGTGAAGCCTCTCATCCATTGACTTCCATTCAAAAAACAGCCTCTGGTCTCATTCCCTGCGTACCGCCGGGGGCGGGGCGTTAGCATTAGCCGTTACGCTTTTTTGGCTAAAGGTTCAATGGTTCAATGCACCACCGTTTCCGTTTAAAAAACGTTTTGCAACGTTTTGTCGGGGCTGAACGCAGCCCTGGTCAAACCCCACTGAACGATTCATCAAAAACCATCATATTAGCCAATATCATGGACGAAAACATTAAATTAAACATAAATTTAAAACAAAAGATTAAACAACTAGGCTAATTTAATGTTTTAAATCAGTCTATTTAGAAATGTGTAAAGTGTTATAAATTAGCCTATTAAAAAATATGTTAATTTAAATGAATTCATTACAAAATCGTTTGAAATTAATGAAGACATGTCATTTATTGCTGAAATCAAGTGTATATTCGGACTATAAATTATTATTGCAATACTTGCGTTATTATTTAATGTTTGCATCACAGAAGTAGCAATAGTGTGTTGTTGAAAACACTTAGTGAAGCTGTTTAAAACATAAAGCTTACATGACCACTGCTTTCAGCGGCAATGCAAAAGCAGTCGAAGCAGTCCTCGTCAAAGCAGAGACCAGGAGACGTTGGGATATCTTTCAAGCAGAAGTTACTCTTTGTTGAGAAACGCGCTGTGCGTCGCTGTAGTCATCCAAGTCCAACTAAGGCAGTGTACTTGGTAGTTCATATACATTCAAGGGGGAGGGATACATAGAGTAGAGGTGGAGACAATCTAAACAAAGCATGCAAATGCAGTGCAGGAATCAGCCCGTTACCGGCATTTCCCAGCCATGATCTAATCAGCATAACGGTGTCATTCAAATGCATAGGTGCTAATCCACTCAGTCTGACAGTATCGCCCATACCTTCACATTATCATAGAGACAAAGGCACAGCTGTATCTTGAGCTTGTCTTGCCAAATGGTTAGGAAGTGCATGAAGACAAAAGGTTAATGTTACAGACACCTGGGCTGCCTGACTTGATCTTAAATTGTCATTATCTTTACCTCAAAATGTTAAATACAATATACTTCACCTTAATATTTCATGTGAGGTTATGTCAGGATGTAGGATCAGCAGATCTTAAACAGATTCTTACATTTGTAATCCCACAGTAATTTCAAAGGTTTAATAGACATAACCGAATCGTTGTCATTTAGGAATAAGATCGTTTTCTTTTGATTAATCGTGCATACATAAGAGCTTAAGTATTTTTGTATGTCATGTTTTACCAGACCTCAAAACAAATTCACTATAGGTGGTATATTTGATCTCCACATTTTGAGTATTAAGGGAATGATGATTTGATCTTGTTCTGTCTTAAATCAGAAGATATTTTTTGGTAATACTTTACAATAAGGTTTCATTAACATTATTTAACTACATTAGTTAACATGAACTAATAATGAACTGCACTTCTACAGCATTTATTAATCTTTGTTAATGTTAATTTCAGCATTTACTAATACATTATTAAAATCCAAAGTTGTATTTGTTAACATTAGTAAATGCACTGTGAAGTAAACAACCAACAAACAGCTGTATTTTTAACGTTAACAAAGATTGATTATTACAGTAATGTAGTGTACATTGTTAGTTCATGTTAGATAATACATCAATGTTAACAAATAAAAACCTTCTTTTAAAATGTTACCTATTTTTTATATACATTTCAACACAAAATGTACAACCACAATAACTTTAAGAAACATTTTTTGTTTGTTTGTTTAGATAAATTGGGGTTTGACCTGTAATGTGATGCAGTTTGACTAGGATACATTTGAGTAATATTATTAAATTGTAAAGAAATGAAATATTCATCTTTTTTTAGAAAGAATTCCAGGCGCAGTTCACTCTCAGCCAATAAGATTCCACGTAGCGTTTTCATGATTCAGTCGTCTCTTCTGATTGGTTGATAACTTTTGACAGCGTTTAATCCAGAAGCTAATTAATTTCTGCAAGAGCACGGAGAGATTCACGAGCGCGCAGGACACAGTTTGAGCGCGCACACGCAATATCTGAGCGAGAGGAGAGGCAGTTCATAAGAGAGCACTGTATGTTTGAGAGCGCGCGTCCAGTTTTGCGCGAGAGCAAGGGAAATCCGCGCGCGAGTTTTTTAAAAGAGCAATAGCTCCACTGGGGATGGCATCCATCACTATGGCAAAGTCTCGTGGGGTGACAGAAATAGAATAAGAATGCAAGCTAGAAGCATCTGCTTATGGAAATTTGATCATTTGATGGACAATTTAGAAATATTGTAGTTACATACTAAGAGAAAGGGGAGACAACCAACTTTAGAAAAAATATAGTTAGGAATAGTGTTCCATATGGATTCAGAATCAGTCAAAAATTGCTTCAACCAATTGATCTTAAACATTGTTTAAAGAAGCAAAGTCAAGAAAGTTAAGACCTCCCTGATCAAAGCTATTTATGACAACAGATTTTTTTTTAAGTAATGTCTCTTGTGTTTCTACAAAAAGTCAAAGAGCATTCTATCAACCTTCACACAAATTGACTTGTCTACATACAAGGAAAGAGCAGGGTAGGTCAATCGAGAAACACCTTCAGCTTTAGCGAGGAGAGCCCTTCCCCGTAAAGACCCTTTGGAGCCAGGAGTTAAATTTTTTCTTAACTTTAGTAATTACTGGATCAAAGTTTAACTTTCCTCTCATATTAACATCTTTACAAATGATCACACCCAAATAACACACTTCAGTCTTAACCGGAATACTATGCAGGAAAGAAGCAGAACAAGACTTTAAGGGAAGGAGTTCACATTTATCTAAATTCAAAAATAAACGAAAGCTTTAGAGAATACTTTAATAAGATCAAGAGCGATAGGGATCTGTAAGTCATTTTTTAAAAAGAGTGTAGTATCGTCAGCTAATTGGGTTATAAGAATCTGTTTATCAGCTATATTAAAGTACAGATTTTTCATTATAAATGTACTCAAGATAAAGTAAAAGTATCCACATTTAAATCTACTCTAAAAAGTACAAATTTTCCAAAAAACTACTCAAGTAAATGTAACAAAGTAAATGTAGTTTGTTACTACCCACCTCTGACTACAACCCCCAAAACTGTTGCCAAAGCCAGCACGAGCTTTAAAATAGGAATCATTGTGGTTTCAATCAGGTCCTTTACTAGTCAGCAATCTGTATAAAAAAAAAAAACATAATATTTCACCAAATGGACCCAGAAATGTGTATTAAAGTGTTTGACTGACAAAAGTATGTATAAATTTGCAGGGGGTGCGGGGAGGGGGTGGATCATGTTCATGTAAACACGTTAACTTGTTTTCCTTTATCAGAGTAGGGTAGACCAGGTACAGTTGGTACAGTTGAAACACCTTAAATAACTTACATACGCAACAAATCTGATCTGTGATATTTGCTTTGCACATCCGTATTAGTGCCCTCTTCGATCGTGTTAAATTTGAAGTACATGCGGTTCTCCAGTCCGAAGACATCAGCGAAAGGCAAGTTTTTCACTTCACTCTAAACACTGACATACTGCATGACTTTGTGTCATGCAAGGTCTTCGTAAAATCTTGAGAAATGTTCGAGGTGGTCAGCGGGGTACAGTTGAGACACAATGTACCAAATGTACCTGCACTATAGAATCCTATTGCGGCACATGCAGTTTAGTTGCACGATATAAGATCACAAGTTAATAGATTTCATCTGTTTTATTATTGCTGTTTGCAGTTGTTCAATGTTTTTTACTTTTACTCAACTTTTCAACTGTTAATATTAAAATGATGGACTGAAATTAAATATTGTATTGCTGTTTGCCATTACTGTACAATGTTTTTCAAATGAACTACTTTTAACTAAACAAATAATCAGATAAAATACTGAATGAAAATAAAAACTGTTGAATTTTCATTTTTAAAGATATTTTACATTTGCAGTGAATTGGTTAGGCAGCTTGACAGCATTCCGGATGGGTGTCTCAACTGTACTCAACTGTACCCGCTTCTTGTGTTTATGAGCTAATTTTGACAAATATAACCTACATATGGATGTTAATAATTATTAATATTTTAGTAGACAAGTAAAGGAAATGTCATATGAAAAATCACTTCTTTTCAGTCCCTAGTTTTGGTGTGGTAACGGAAAAAGCAAAAAGTGTACCAACTGTGTCCAGTCTACCCTAAGGACCAGGTCAAAGGCTTAAGCATAAACCGATCGTCACAGCTAGATTTTTGCCCCTTACACCGATTTCGTCCAGCATGTAAATGCATTAATGTGCTTTCTGTCAGCTTATTGAAGTGCACATGTGTGATATATGACAGGAACACATCCTTAACGTGGATTTAAATGTATCCATCCTGTTGAAAAAAGCAGCATATGATGGATAGGTATGTTTTGAAGCATGGAAGCTGGTTTGAGCTGGTTTATTTATAATTTACTCACCCCATGTCATCCAATATGTTTATGGCTTTCTTTCTTTCTTCAGGTGAAAAGAAATGAAGGTTTTTGAGGAAAACATTCAAGTATTTTTCTCCATATAGTGTACTTCACTGGGGTTCAACGGGTTGAAGGTCCAAATGTCAGTTTCAGTGCAGCTTCAAAGAGCTCTACATGATCCCAGACAAGGAATAAGGGTCTTATCTAGAGAAACGTTCTGTCATTTTCTGAATAAAAAAAAAAATAAAATGTATATACTTTTTAACCACAAATGCTTGTCTTGCACTGCTCTGTGATGCTCCATGCATGACGTAATCACGTTGGAAAGGTCACGTGACGTAGGTGAAAGTACACATCAAGTGTTCACAAAGCGAACATGCAAAGACTAAGTCAAATACCTTTTACAAAAAAAAAAAAAAGGTAAAACAACGATGTCGGATGATTTGAAGCTGGAGGAGAAAATGAGATGGAGGTTTTTACCCTACTTTCGGCTACGTCACGTGTGACCTTTCCAACGTGATTACGTAATGCATGGCTCATCACAGAGCTATTCCAAGATGAGCATTTGTGGTTAAAAAGTATATAATTTTTTTTTTTTTTTCAAAAATAAACAATTGTTTCACTACCCTTATTCCTCATCTGGGATCGTTTAGAGCTCTTTGAAGCTGCACTGAAACTGACATTTGGACCTTCAACCCGTTGGTAACTGTTGAAGTCCACTACATGGAGAAAAATCCTGGATTTTTTCCCCCCTCAAAAACCTTAATTGAAACCTTAAAAACCAACTGAAGAAAGAAAGACATAAATTATCATATATATGATATAAATATGATATAAATTATCAGGACATTTTAATTCAGAAGTGAACTAATCCTTTAAGGAAGTGTTGCGTCATTTAAAAGGGAGTCAATGAGTAACAAACTAATAAGTAACTGGATTCAGGAACTGATTTTGATGGCATTTTTGCCACAAGCTAATTTCAGACTCTGATGTGCGCCAGTCAAGATCCAAGACAAATGAAATAATAGACTATAATTTTGAGAATGAAAACTAAAAAATTAAAACATTTTAATAAGAACAAAGGTTAGTAGCACAATCCAATTAACAGTGAAAATTATTACTGATTTAAATATTACTAAATTTATAAAAATTGCATTGTGTTTATAAACCTGTGACGATAGTTCCAGCACCCCTGGCCAAATTAGAAGAGATCAGCAAGCATTCTTTCACAGTTAACAAGCTAACATTATTGATCATATCTGCCAAGTAAATTGAATCTAGAAAATGGATGCACTCATTCAACTACAAATTCACATAGTATTCATTAACACAGTGATAATAAGCTGGTAGTTACCTCTTGTCAGCTACAGTTGTATTGTCTGACTGCAAGTTGAGGAGGCAGAAAGTGAAGTGAGGAGGAACACAGCGAGGGGGTGAGTAAAACCAGTGTAAGAATATTGGGTAACACTTTACTTGAAGGGGTGTGCATAAGACTGACATGACACCTTCATAATCATGACATGACACATGTCATGTGGTTGGTTTTGACATTGGCTGTCATGAGGCCATTATAATAGTGTCATGAATATGTATCTTGACCTCAACTACAGTGGTACAAATTGAATTTGTCATTAAAATGTCATTAAGTGACAATACTCTGACAAATAATTTTATAACAGCGCCATTAATATTTTTCATTTCATGTTTTTTTTTTTTTTAAGTTTCCTCCAACAGAAGGTCAGATAATAGACAATTTCAAATTTCTTAAAAAAGATGACACTGTTATAAAATAATGGTAACACTTTATTTTAGGGTCTTTTAACTAGTTGCTTATTACTATTAGCATGCATATTACTAGAATATTGACTATTTATTAGTAATTAATAAGCACATATTAATGCCTTACTCTGCATGACCTTATTCTAGATTCTTAATCCTACCCAATACCTAAACTTAACAATTAACTATATTTATAAGCAGTAAATTAGGAGTTTATTATCATAGTTAATAGTTTATATGTGTTCCCTATACTGAAGTGTTACCAAAATAATGTAATGTAATGTTAACCCATAAAGCTAAGTAGTTTCTTAAGTTTGATAATTAATCTGTTATGTCACGTTTATGACAGGTTATGATGTCTTGGTAATGTCAAGTTGTCATGACGAAGACACTGACAGGTTATGATGTATTGGTTTATGTCAAGTTGTCGTAACAAAGACATCTCAAACAATGTCATCTTTGCATTAAAAATGACATAAGTGAGCGAACGACACTTAATGACAGTTGTCATAAACATGCATAAAACCTCCTTCATATTCATGACATGTGTCATGTCATGATTATGAAGGTGTCATGTCAGTGTTATGCACACCCCTTCAAGTAAAGTGTTACCAAATAGGGTCTTTGTTTTTATAAGCAAATATTAAGCAAATACTTCAAACTTGGTAAACAGGAAGCAGTTCTAACTGGAATTGGTAAGTTATTCCATAGACAAGGACTAACAAAAGAGAAGGCTCAATCATGCTTTTTTAGAGAGGTTTTGAAACTAAAATCATCTGACAGACCAGCTAGAACCACTAGCTCTGTCAGGCTGGAAACCAGCTAATAAAACCAGCCAAACAGAAAATAAATGAGTGGTCAAACCCCCTCTAGGTGAATATCAGCAAATACAAAACGTAAAACTAACTGCACAGCAGCTCTTAAAGAATAGTGTCAATGCAGGCAGATAAAGGCAGACTGTTAAATATCAAATATCAAATGTCAAATGTCCCCAACTAAGCAAGCCAAAGGCGATACCAAAGGAACCCAAACTCCAACAGGTGACATCAGGTGGCAAACAGGTGGCAAATAGGTGTTGAAATGGAGAAAAAAAACCTTGGGAGAAACCAGGCTTAGTCGGGGGGCCAGTTCTCCTCTGGCGAACAGTGCTTTGTTACGATTCAGGTTGCTATCATAAGTCCGATAGGATCACAACATTCAAAGTATTTATTCCAGTTCCATCCAGTTGAGGATCGTATTCATCTCGCCGGTATGGATGGTTTGTTGAGGAGCTGTGCCACTGGCTGTCGTGTCTATGAGGCCTTCACAGTGGATGATCTAGTTGACTCAATCTCTGCTGATACTTCAGAGCTGCGTTGTGGTCGTGTCAGGGCCGGTCCTCGGTCTCATCTGGATACGGCCCGGATCCGGTTGACTACGGTAAACCTCGGGATAAACAGAAAGACTAATATTAGCGTAGATGCCATTCTTCTTCTGATGTAACGAGTACATCTGGTGTTATAGGAAGTGTTCCCGGTTCCGGCTGACCTAATTTATGCAGCCAAATAATCCTTTAACAGATTTGAAAATATAAATTGATAATGTGTTATGTGTATGCCAGGTTAAAGAGATGTGTTTTTAGTCTAGATTTAAACTGACAGAGTGTGTCTGCTTCCCGAACAATGCTAGGAAGATTGTTCCAGAGTTTAGGTGCCAAATAGGAAAAGGATCTACTGCCTGCAGTTGATTTTGATATTCTAGGTATTATCAGCTGGCCTGAATTCTGAGATCGCAATAGACGTGAAGGACTATAATGAATTAGGAGCTCGCTCAGGTACTGGGGAGCTAAACCATTTAGTGCTTTATAGGTAAGTAGCAAGATTTTAAAATCTATAAATGTTTAACAGGAAGCCAATGCAGTGTTGACAGAACCGGGCTAATATGGTCATACTTCCTAGTTCTAGTAAGAACTCTAGCTGCTGCATTTTGGACCAGCTGGAGTTTGTTTATCAAGCGAGCAGAACAACCACCCCGTAGAGTGTTATAGTAATCTAGCCTTGAGGTCATGAACGCATGAACTAACTGTTCTGCATTTGTCATTGAGAGCATATGTCGTAGTTTAGATATATTTTTAAGATGGAAGAATGCGGTTTTACAGATGCTAGAAACATGACCTTCAAATGAAAGATTGGTATCAAAGAGCACACCCAGGTTCCTAACTGACGACGAAGACTTAACAGAGCAGCCATCAAGTGTTAGACAGTATTCTAGGTTATTACGTGAAGAAGTTTTTGGTCCAAAAATTACAATATCTGTTTTTTCTGAATTTAGTAGTAGGAAATTACTGGTCATCCAATTTTTTATGTCTGCTATGCATTCCGTTAATTTTGTGAATTGGTAAGTTTTGTCAGGGCTTGAAGAAATATAGAGCTGAGTATCATCAGCGTAACAGTGAAAACTAACGCCATGCTTCCTAATGATATCTCCCAAGGGTAGAATGTACAGAGTGAACAGCAACGGTCCTAGTACTGAGCCTTGCGGTACTCCATATTGAACTTGTGATCGATATGACATCTCTTCGTTTACTACTGCAAACTGATAACGGTCAGATAAGTATGATTTGAACCATGACAATGCATAATTAATGCCACTACTAATGCCAACATAATTTTCAAGTCTATTCAAAAGAATATTGTGATCAATAGTGTCAAATGCAGCACTAAGATCCAGTAACACTAATAGCGAGATACAACCACGATCTGATGATAAGAGCAAATCATTAGTAACTCTAATGAGAGCAGTCTCAGTACTATGGTACGGTCTAAATCCTGACTGGAAATCCTCACAGATACTTTTTCTTTCTTGAAAGGAACATAGTTGTGATGATACTGCCTTTTCTAGTATTTTTGACAGAAAAGTGAGATTTGAGATCGGCCTGTAATTGACTAATTCTCTAGGATCAAGTTGTGTTTTTTTAATAAGAGGTTTAATAATAGCCAGCTTAAAAGTTTTTGGTATGTATACTAGTGATAAAGATGAATTGAAGAGGATATTAAGAAGAGGATCTATGACCTCTGGAAGCATCTCTTCCAATAGCTTAGTCGGTCTAACATACATGTTGTTGATTTTGATGATTTAACAAGTTTAGACAATTCTTCCTCTCCTAAAGCAGTAAAGGAATTTAATTTTTCCTCAGGGACACTACAATGCATGATACTGTAGTAGACGGTTGCATGGTTATAATTTTTTCTTTAATATTATCAATCTTGCAAGTAAAGTAGTTCATAAAGTCATTACTGCTGTGCTCTTTGGAAACATCAGAAGTTGAAGCTTTATTTCTTGTTAATTTAGCCACTGTATCAAATAAATACCTAGGGTTGTGCTTAGTTTCTTCTTAAAGTTTGGAAGAATAGGCAGATCTAGTAGTTTTTAAGGCCTTTCTGTACTCAATCATTCTCTCTCTCCACAATAGGCGAAAAACTTCTAGTTTTGTTTTCTTCCAGCTGTGCTCCATTTTTAACAGCCTTTTAAGAGCCTCTTAACTACTGATCACAGATCAGTATATGCCTTAAATAACATTCTGTGTGCTTAAACAACTTGCCTATTGTTTTCCTTAGGAAAATTATTTTTTTTCGACTATTTGGGCATTTTTGGGGCCCTTATCATGCTCAAAAACTCTTGAAATTTTGCACACACATCTGAATCTTCGGCCATCAGGGCCAGGCAGAAGCTGGTACCCGGGCATGGCAGGGGGGCTCGACAGCGCCCCCTTGAACAGTGTCTAAAAACTTGGTCCATATATCAAACATGCTTGCACGTATTTGTATGAAACTCAATACACATATAGACCTCATCAGGCCTAACAACTTTTATGCTCTAAGTTATATGTCACCTCAACAGGAAGTCAGTTATTATGGGTTGTTTGAAAAACGCATGCTCTGGAATTTGATATACTCCTCCTAGGCAATTAATCCGATCACTACCAAACTTGGTCAGCTTGAATTCAAGACATTGAGGATGCTAAATTGCGAGCAGATTTTTGATATCTCGAACGGTTTGGCCGTGGCGAGGCAACAAATTTATGGTGAGAAAAGGGAAACAGGAAATGTGTTATAACATCTGCATACAGTGATTGATCTTTATGAAACTTCAGCTGTGTGTTCGTTATATGATGCTGATCACATGGATGGGACTATTGTGAGTCAAAGTTATAGTGCCACCAATTGGCAGCAGGAAGTGTGTCACTTTCAAAATGCTTTGAGATCACCCTCTTTTTTTACCTGTTTTGTTTCAAGCTTCATCAGTGTAATGTCAATACACAGCAGATATAGACCTGTGAAAAGAATCGTGATATCTCAAACACTGTTGCCATGGCAACGCAGCAAACTTTAATTTTCGTTTTGGATGCTTTTGAGACACTTAGCATGCTTCAAATTGCATGAAACTTGATACAAACGTCAGAGATGTCAACCAGTAGACATGGGCAAAACTGTACAAACAGGTGGGGAGGAGGGCCTCTATAGCGCCACCTTTTGACAAAAGTGGGGGGATAGTTTAAACTACAGTCACCAAACTCAGTACACATATTGTTCTCATTAAGCTGGACAACTTTCTAATTTACAGTCATTAGCTCCAACCAACAGGAAGTCAGATATTTTGGTTTGAATGTGGATTTTTTTACACACACAGAGACGTAGACTCTCTCTCTCTGTCCAACCCCCCTACCCCCTCCCTCCTCCCTCCTCCTCACTCCTCACACCTCAAACCAGTCTGTGTATGTGTGTGTGTGTGACTGTGTGAAGGCCGGAACACACCAAGCCGACGGTCGGCTTTCTGGCAGTGTTTATTCGTCGGCCGACTAAGTTTTCTCCGCACCGTCGGCTGAAGTTGGTCCTCGTCGGTTTTTTTCGGCCAATTCGAAATGTTGAATCAGCGTCGGAGCTCATCGGTCCGTCGGGCCATCTGATCATTCTGATTGGCCGTTCAGTTATTGCCACCTGCTGGTACGGAAAGGCATTTCATCTTGCGCTGGCGCAGAATGACGTGCTACTTGTCCGTCGGGTGTCGAGCGTCGGTTTGGTGTGTCAGGCCAACTTTGGACACAGATGCTGCCGACGTGAACCAACCCCGCAGTCTGCTTTCGTCACCACTAGTTCGTCTGCGTCGGCTTGGTGTGTTCCGGCCTTGAGAGAGAGAGAGAGAGAGAGAGAGAGAGAGAGAGTTCAAGTGCTACAGGTACTAATGGTAGTGGGTATCAAAATTTCACGGTGACATTGTTCAAGTGGATGGACGAATGAAACCGAAACTGAGGGCTTGTTCGATGTATTCCTCCATGGCTTGGGTCTCAGGACGTGAAAGAGGATATATCTTACTTTTGGGAGGCATGGCATTAGGCAGGAGGTCGATGGCATAATCCCAGGGACGATGAGGTGGTAGTTGGGTAGCTTTGGTCTTACTGAAGACCTCCTGTAGTTCTTGGTAGCATGATGGGATGGCAACTGGTTTACACTCAGGACTCTCTACACTGGTGGTTAGACATGACTTGATAATTGTGTTGTTCAGGCAGTGGGAAAAACAGAATTGTGACTAATGTGTGATCTCACCAAGGTGCCAAGAGATGACTGGGTCGTGAACAGATAGCCAGGGGTACCCTAGGATGATTTCATGGTGTGGAGAGTCAATGACGTAGAATGTGATGGTTTCCTGATGAAACAGTCCCACTTGAAGTTGTATGGGCAGAGTTTGTTGGATGATGCCATCTCCAATGGGCTTGTTGTTAACAGCGTTAACCGTGAGTGGAGGATTGCAGGGTTGTATGGGGATGTTGAATGTCGTGATGAGATCTTGGTGAATTGACTGTAGTAGTGAGAGAATTGTTGTTTAAAAGTAAAAGATTGTCAACACTCACCCGGCTGTTATTATTGTTGCTCCTCCGGGCTTTGAGTGGGCATACTGAATTGCGGTGGCCTGCCTCTCCACAGTAGAAACACAGGTTATGAATTAACCGTTGTGATCTTTCTTCAGTAGACCAGTAGACCTCGTAACTCCTAGCTGCATGGGTTCTGGATTAGCATGATCATTGGATTGGGTTGAGTTGGAAATCTGTGTCAACGGCTGGGTAGGTATGTTTCTCATATATGTTGACTTGATTCGGGCATGGTTACTACGCATGAGATTGTCTTGATAGCTAGTGTTATATATTCAGGAAAAGAGTGATCCTCAACCTTGCATGCAAGCTCTGCCTGTAGCTCTACATTCAGACTGCGTTGAAACACGGCCTTGAGTGAAACATCATTCCAACCACTCTGTGCAGCGAGCGTTCTGAACTCGATGGCGTAATCAGCGACTGATCTGCGGCCTTGAGTTAGCTGCATGAGACGGGTAGAAACATCCTTGCCCCCCGCTGGATATTCAAACACATCTCTGAGTTGTTTCACGAAATACGTGTAGGACGTTTGGAACAAACGATCAGTTTCCCAAACTGCCGCGGCCCACTCGACCGCTTTACCAGTCAGCAATGACATGAGAAACGCACATTTCTTCTCTTCAGACTCAAAATCATCTCCTTGATGCATGAAAAAGATTTCTACTTGACGAAGAAATCCTTTACATTGCTCCGCTGAACCATTAAATTTATCAGGTAAAGCAAAGCTTACCTTCCTGGGCATAGGCGGTGGTAGCGATCGTAAGTGCTGGGTGAGGTAGTCGTTAGCCGCTTGTGCTTTGGCCAGTTGGTCTCGGTATTCTTTGAGAACATCGCTTTGATAAGCGAATGCGGCCTGTAGATTAGAAACTTCTGCTGGATTCATCGTGGGCGAAGTATTATGTAAGGACGCTGAGGCGGCGTTAGAATCCATATGCATTTTAATGAAATCCACAGCAAACAAATCCAATTCGGCAGGCAATAGATGTAAACGTGAGGCAGGCAGAGGTATAAATACAGTGAGGCAGTCCAATCCAAGCAACAGACAAAGGGCAATCCAAGGAGCAGAAACAGATCAAACAGGCAATGGTCATACACAAGACAGCAAAACAATGGTAATGAAAACGCTCGGTAAGGCAGGTAAACTGGCAATACTTCACGATGGTATGAATAGCCATGCTTAAATGTCCACCAAACAGGAAGTAACCAATGAAGCAGAGGGAGCGGCAGACAGTCAGTACTGGCGTGGCGTTACAATTATAAAAGTGTCTGTTTAAAATAAACTTGCATAAGTGAGCAGAAAAATCTAGACATGTATCTTACTATTACCTGAGACTGACATTAAAATTATCTTTAAAATTGCAGATTCTTTGATTTGGCTCTATTAATTAATTGTTTTTATTTTACTTCATCTAATACCACACATACTGAAATCAAATGAAAGCATAAGATTTTTTTTTTGTGCATAAGATTGGTGCACAAACAACAGCTCAGGGAGGTCAAAAAACACATGAAGAGAAGTGTGAGGATTGTACAACATCAGCAATCACAGACATTCGCATTAAGGCTGGATTAGATTTCTCAGAGCACTGTGGAGTTTGCTCAAATAACAGTATGTAATTTGCTCTAGAATTTTTTATAGGGGTCGTGTGAGAAAAAACACAGACATGTCAGATTAGGATGATATTCTGCACTCATTTGAAATTGACTGATAACATTCTATGACATGAAAGTCATCTCAATTTAAACGATCTCATGGATGTGGGTGTTGTGGTTTGTGATCATAGGAGCATCAGCTGCTGCAGTAAATGTGGTGTGAAATTGACAGTCCTTTTATGTTTAACTGTTTTAAATGCCCATTGACCACCGTGCACAGTTGCCCCGAAGCCATTGGGGTGGCGGTGCCACCGTGCTTTGGCCCGTCATCGCTGCTTGCAGCTATATTTTTCTTTCTTTCTTCTGGAGCCATATGGGCCCATTTTTCCTCTGGAATATAACTACTCTTAACAGGTGTAACTGTTTTATTCATTATTCTGGGTTGTCCTACTCCCCAGTTTTTCGGGCTTCGATTATTCCTATTTGATGGGCTAGGCCCACTCTGTCTACTCTGAAATCGAGTATTATATTTTTTCTGCTCTCCTTTTTTAGATTTAAAGGGATTACTACGATAACCTGTATACACTCCCTATTCTGTTCTATATTTATTCTGAGGCCTTACTTTCTTGGTCTTTACATGCTGTGTAGTAAGGTCATATACTGCTAACGTATTTTAAATTTCTTTACTACTAGCATTATTCAGTATTGTGGCTAAAGTGTGTCCTCCAGGTAAACTTCTGCCCACTTCTCGTAACAATCTGATTTTATCTTCATGAGGGATGTCGGCTTCTATCGAAAGCCACATATTTAAAATTTGCACCCCATATTTTTGGGCTTCTATCAAATCCTTTTTCCATTGGGCATACTTATTCTCTGTACCTGTGAGTTGTCTGGACTTTTCTAAGGCCTCGGCTGTAATTGCATGGCCAGTACAAGTGTGAACTAACCGTGTAGTTGAGTGTTTATCAAGTCTTGCAGCTTCCACTGCTTTCATAATGCGGTGTGCATAACTGCTGCGTTTTTTATCCGATGTTACACCCTCCTGAGCTCAAGCTTTCCTGCCCTCTTGTTACGTAAACTTACTTCTCTAAGATTGTTATCTGATGAATCACTACTTTGACTGTCACTCTCTTCTGTTGTGTCTTGCTCAATAGAATCTGACCGCCATTCTTGTGACCCTTGATCTCCTGTCTCTTGGGGTTCAAGATTGTCTTCCCAAGGTGCAGTAGGTTTCATCTTACTTATGGTTTCTGCTAGCCTTGGCTGTACTTCATACCTCTCTTTTTGCTGTTTAATAATAGTTTCCTTTCATGGGAACTGTCGACGCTACGTAATATGACGTTATGAGAACCTTCTGCGTGATTGCGTCGTGAAGCACTCTTGTATCTTACCAATGATGAGACGAGACGTCAGAGGCGGGTGACGTCACGGACCAGGAAACTATAAAGCATACCCAGAACAAAGAATGCTAGCTTCTGTTGTCTTCAGCAAGCGCTCTGTGTTATCGTGTGTCTTATTTGGTGTTGTTTGTCTTATTACATAAACAAGTCACAATCTCTTTGTCTGAGGACAAGAGTATCTCACACCAATCCATATATTTATATATAAAAAAGACACGTATTATGGCGAAAAACAGCAGTTGAATGGGAGTTGAGCATGCCCAGGCAGCTCTCGAGGGAGCTGTCTGTGTGCACTGTAAAAAAAAAAAAAAAAAAACTCACTCTCAGGACACTGTGTTCCTGTGTTCCCCGTGGATCGGGTCCCACTTCTGCTGAGGCAGGGCGGAGGCTCTATTCGTGGGGTTCACAAATGGATCTGGCAGAGGGGTTAGAGACGGGCGCCGCCCTTTCTCTGCCCTTACCTGCCAGGTTCAGTGCCGTCTCCCAGGTGGAAGCACGCTCTGCGGTTTCTTCCCCCGGGTTGAGGCACCGGTATTTCACATGTCCAGCTCTGAGGAGGTGGATATTGTGATATCGATCTGAGGACTCGCCACCTCACACACATATCGTGTTTCAAAATCACACGTTTATAACAAATCAATAGTGAACAGCAGTTTGAATCGCGTTTCCCCCTGTGCTACATTATAAAGCGAGTGGGGATACACGCGGTTTATGTGTTGTTTGCTGGGAGTGGAGCATGCACGTCAGCTCACAACTGACAGTGAGCAGTGTCCTGATGCCAGTGGCGAGGGACATTGTACGGCAGCCCCCTCCAGAGAGGGTCGGGTATTAAAATACTTGGTACCCATCCCTCTTTGGCGCCCTCAGGGGGTCGTTCTGCTAACCCTGCCACCCAGTGTGCTTCAGGGCGCAGCGGTCTCCACTGACCCTCCGAGGAGGGCCGGTCATCACTTGATTCGGCTGTTCCTTGCTGGTTCGCTGCTTCAGGGTGCCAAGTTAAGTACTCAAAAAACACCAGAGGCCAGTCTTGAGAGACTGGTTCCCTTAGTAAATTTTCTGGCAGAATGGAAACTTCTCCCAAATATTTCAAAATGGGTGCTGCTCACAATAGAAAAGGGTTATAAATTCGGGTCTCGCCCGCCCCAGTTTAATGGGGTCCTTCCCACAGTGGTGGCCCCCGAGCAGTCTCTGGTAATGGAACAGGAGATTATGACGCTCTTGCAAAAAGGAGCTATAGAAGGGGTTCTCCTCCCAGCAAGCTGTCAGGGTTTTACAACCAGTGCTTCATTGTTCCAAAGAAGGATGGACGGTTATTCCACAGATCAGGTCCGAGGACTGGTTTGTGGCGATAGACCTGAAAGATGCTTACTTTCATGTATCCATCCATCCTCAACACAGGAAGTTCCTCAGGTTTGCTTTCGGGGGCAAAGCTTACCTGTACAAGGTTCTTCCCTTTGACCTTATTACCCCGCACATTTACGAAGTGCGTGGATGCAGCTCTGGCTCCACTGAGACTCCAGGGCATCCGCGTACTGAACTATATCGACAACTGGTTGATTATAGCTCAAACAGAACATCTGACATGAAGAGGCTTGTGCTGAGGCTCAATGCCAAGAAAAGTGTGCTGGTTCTGGCTCAAATTACCAACTACTTAGGGGTAGTTTGGAACTCCACCACAATGCAGGCACATCTGTCTCCTGCTCGTGTGAGTTCCATTCTCAATGCCGTGAATGGGGTGAAACTAGGCCAGTCACTCACTGTTAAACAGTTTCAAAGACTGTTGGGTCTCATGGCAGCTGCGTCCAACGGGATACCTTTTGGCCTGCTGCACATGAGACCCTTGCAGTGGTGGCTCAGGACCAAGGGGTTTTCTCTGAGGGGAAATCCTTTTACACTCCCTGTTCTGTTCTATATTTATTCTGAGGCCTTACTTTCTTGGTCTTTACATGCTGTGTAGTAAGGTCATATACTGCTAACGTATTTTAAATTTCTTTACTACTAGCATTATTCAGTATTGTGGCTAAAGTGTGTCCTCCAGGTAAACTTCTGCCCACTTCTCGTAACAATCTGATTTTATCTTCATGAGGGATGTCGGCTTCTATCGAAAGCCACATATTTAAAATTTGCACCCCATCTTTTTGGGCTTCTATCAAATCCTTTTTCCATTGGGCATACTTATTCTCTGTACCTGTGAGTTGTCTGGACTTTTCTAAGGCCTCGGCTGTAATTGCATGGCCAGTACAAGTGTGAACTAACCGTGTAGTTGAGTGTTTATCAAGTCTTGCAGCTTCCACTGCTTTCATAATGCGGTGTGCATAACTGCTGTGTTTTTTATCTGATGTTACACCCTCCTGAGCTCAAGCTTTCCTGCCCTCTTGTTACGTAAACTTACTTCTCTAAGATTGTTATCTGATGACTCACTACTTTGACTGTCACTCTCTTCTGACCGCCATTCTTGAGACCCTTGATCTCCTGTCTCTTGGGGTTCAAGATTGTCTTCCTAAGGTGCAGTAGGTTTCATCTTACTTATGGTTTCTGCTAGCCTTGGCTGTACTTCATACCTCTCTTTTTGCTGTTTAATAATAGTTTTTATTAGGGCCCAAGGCAATTAATGGCGCAGGGCCCTCTTGATCCCCTAAGGATTATTATTTTTAGGGCCAAAGCCAAAGGCTGAAGGACCTATTGTTTTCCTTAGGAAAATTATTTTTTTTCAACTATTCGGGCATTGCCAGCGGATTTTTCGATATCTCGAACGGTTTGGCCGTGGCGAGGCAACTAATTTTTGGCGAGAAAAGGGAAACAGGAAGTGTGTTATAACTTCTGCATACATTGATTGATCTTTATGAAACTTCATGAGTATGTTGGTTGTAGTAGTCCGATCACATGGATGTGACTATTGTGAGTCAAAGTTATAGCGCCACCAGCTGGCAGCAGGAAGTGTATCACTTTTAAAATGCTTTGAGATCACCCTCTTATTTTTACCCGATTTGCTTCAAACTTCATCACAATAATGTTAAAACATGGCAGATGTAGACCTGTTAATGTATTTGTGATATCTTAAATATTGTTGCCATGGCAACACATCAAACTTTTATAATATTCTTGGGCATTTTTGAGGCTCTTAACATGCTTCAAATTGGATAAAACTCTACACACACATCAATATTGTCATAGAGTAGACATGGGCAAAGCCTTAGAAACGGGTGGGGAGCAGGGGCTCTACAGCGCCACCTTTTGACAAAAGTGGGGGGGTTAGTTTAATCTACAGCCACCAAACTCTGTACACTTATTGTTCTCATTAAGCCGGTGTGCCGCGTCACCCCCTGGGTGGTTTGTACCGCGACCACGTAACACTATCTTGGTCACGAGCCACTTCCTCTATTCATATTACTCAACTCCTGTAAAAAGACGCGAGTGAAGGCGGAGCCTCAGCACACACCTCCTATTACGTTATTGTCACTGACCAATGGTAGTACGAAGGTATTTTGCAGCTGGAGCGAACTTTTCCTGAAAGTTTGCTTTGGCGAGCCGTTTCAAACTTCCAAATAGAACACAAAACGAACTTCGTTTTGGCCTGATTTTGTTCGAAATGACGTCACATCAGTTTGTTCTTCGATTTCGTTTGAAGTATACCGGGGCCTTCAGTCTGTCTCTGTGTATGTGTGTGTGGTGTGGGGGTGGGGGGTGTCTGTGTGTGGGTCTCTGGCTGCGTCCGAAACCGCCTACTCAATGAGTAGGTACTTAATTTCAATAAGTACTTACTTAACGAGCGCTAAAGGAGTAGGTACTTAATAGCCAAATCTCGTTGAGTATGAATGCGATCCGAAAATAATCCGCCATGTTGACGTTATCATGTGACCTACGACGTTATCACAAGCGCAACAACTTAAAAGATTTGAGTGACAGGTTTAATTAATCTATCTGTAAATATCTTGATATTGATCAAACTTGCTTATTTTGTGGTCTTGTTGAAGAAATAGCTGCCAGTAATTTTGTAATTGTAGTACAACTAATATATTTTGGGTTAATTTAAAGTTCTTATATTTTTATAATGTGAGTTTATTTTTTGTTGAATATGTTGTTAATTTCTTTATTTTATATGCAAAAATGTTCATCCACAAGCAAAAGTGGCATACATCTCATTTGTTTTCCTTTTTTTCTTGTTGAATTAGCTCTAGTTTCATCCCTCAGGCTTATAAATAATAAATAAAATAAATACTTTTATTCATTATGATGTATTCAAAATATTTAACCTTATCATCATGCTTTACGTCTGTGTATATAATCTCAAACTATGATGTATGTTTTTTGTCATTATTATTGTTTATTGTTACCTAGTTCGGTTTTCTTCAGTGTTAGCAATGTCTGAAGCCAAAGAAGATATCAGCAGCTGCTCGAAGATCTCGCCTTTGGAGAAGACTGATTTTATACTACTATTATATAAAAAAAATGTAAGTATAACTACTTAAAATTAAGATTACCCCAGAATGAACTGCTTTGCTAGCCCACCCCAACACTTACACACAATGATATTGATAAATGCTGACCAGTACTTAATTATATTACTTTTCATTTTACTTCTTTAGTAAAACAAGCAAAACGTAATGTTTTGTCATATGACATAGCTATGCATGAATAAACACTAGACAAATACAGCTGATGTGAATACATCTAAATTTACAGTCAATTTATGCATTAATTCATTGCTTAATAAAATATATAAATTTACTGATAATAACAGCATAATTAATAAAAAAAGTAAAAGACATGTCAGATTAGGATGATATTCTGCACTCATTTGAAATTGACTGATAACATTCTATGAAAGTCATCTCAATTTAAACGATCTCATGGATGTGGGTGTTGTGGTTTGTGATCATAGGAGCATCAGCTGCTGCAGTAAATGTGGTGTGAAATTGACAGTCCTTTTATGTTTAACTGTTCTAAATGGCCATTGACCACCGTGCACAGTTGCTCTGAAGCCACCGGGGTGACAGTGCCTCCGGGCTTTGGCCCATCATTGCTGCTTGCAGCTATATTATTTTCTCCTACCTCAAGACATTCTAACAAATCTGTAAAGACTGACAACAGAGGTGAAATATTCAGCATATTTAATATCTTGGAGATCAAGGTGACACAATTTCTAGAGTTAAAAGGTCCGTTCACACCAAGAACGATAACGGTCTGTTTATTCTAAACACTTGTGCTGCGGTTTCAAAGTGTGTACAACATGTTTTTGCTGTTCTTGTTGCATTACACAGCTTTAACCAGCAGATGTCCTCATCATGCTATGTTTCGAGTGAATAGCTAGTGTAATCGATCTAATCTTACAGTGAATTAGCTGAGGAAGTCAATATAGTGGAATAAAAACAACACCTAGTCTTTTTCACTGCAACTTCAAAGGAAGCAAGACAGTGTTGTCGAAACTAGCGCTGATACCATTTTATGTTACACTGTTTGCTAGTTTGGCATGATGACCTCATCTCCATTAATTATACTTCTCACAATTTATTTCGAGGGTATGGCCGATTGTTTTCCATATATATTATTTTTTATTGTATTGAAAAGGGGGATTTGACTTGTCAAACGGGTGGATTTTTCTGGATCTCAGTGATTAACTTCTCTGCCATTTCAAATGTGCGAGTGGATACTGATTGGCTGTCAGTGTTTTATCCCAGCGATATCGTTTCTCTAGTCTATATCATTATCGTAATAGCTGTTGTGTGGACTCTATGCTATTCTTTTATATTTAGAATGATTTTTAAAACTATATCTTTATTATCTTTATAGTTATCATTGTTGGTGTGAACTGGCCTTTACTGCGGACTGACATGTAACAGGCATTGTAAAAACTGAATGTTAGTTTTTCAAATGTATTTTAATCCTCTGGCAGCTTGTATTTTACACCAGATCAGAGAACTAGAGTGTCTTGACTTGTAGTATGCAACACTTTTAGAGGTTCGAAGTACCTCAGTCATAGTAAATAATGTGTATTTTGCCTTCACTGCACATCATGTGTGATTATGGGAGAGTAACTGTCTTGAATTTACAGACAGGTCTGACTGTCAAAACTATCATTTGTGCCTGTGGTTCTTGACTAAGTTGAAAGACATGTTTTAGATATACTGTAATGCCATATATCTAAGATACCATGTTGCAGCCAAATCTTGATATAGTGTTTATTTGACTTTGTAAACAGTTTTCATAGATGACCCATGTTCTGCCAGGAAAGGATTTTATTTTGTGTTTCTCTATAAGTAATCAGAATTTATTCCAAATGTGTGACCTTAAATATGCATTAATTGTCATGCTAACGAAAAACACATTGTGCCTTCAGCTCATGTTCTGATCCAGAATAAATAATGCTGACTGGACAAATGAGTCTATTTCTCTTTGTAAATACATTAGGCAGAAATTGTTTATTTTTTATATAATGCACTTACATAAATGACGATGACTCTATGCTGCCATGGTGTGTGTGTATGTATATATATATATATATATATATATATATGTGTGTATATATATATGTATATATGATGGACAGTTCATCACAGGGCTCACACACAGATATTAAAAAGTCATTTAGTATTATTTTTTTCTTGCTTTGATATAGCAAGAGGTAAAATGTTCAATTTTACTTCAGCATAATGAATTGCACAAAGAACAGAAGGAGACGAAGTGATGATAAAAGAGCAGACTTTATTGAATAATCTTAGTGTATGTTTTAATGCTCAGACTTTGTCTGTCCATCACAAATCCAACAAGTGTTATTATACCAAGAGAAAAACAATGAAAAAAGACTTCTTCACAGCATCGTCCTGTGATGTTAAAAACCTTGAAATGGAGACATTCTCTTTTCTCTTTCTCATGAAGACAAACATCCCTTCAAACCACACAATCATAAGATTACACAACAATAGAAAGGAAATAAGTATGATAACATATAAAAACATAAAATTACATCAATTAATAATAATGAAATGACTAAATGAGAAATGATATAAATCAAGTAGGCTATTGAGAACCCTTAGATCCTTCACAAGAAATGCTTCAATACATCAATCAAAACTTATTCTGCAAACCCCATTTCTAGAAAAGTTGGGATATTTGGGAAATTGTAATTAAAGGCACAATATGTACGATTTTGTAATGAAATATCCAAAAACCTCTTGCACAGTGTGATATATTTCATGCAGTTGTGTACTTACATTATAACAAAAGTTCCCAAGGATTCATAAACCTATTCCAAATTTAAATAATGGCTCGTCCCTTGTCATTGTTGAATGTCAATGATGTAATATCTGCGCTATCCTCTGTTTCCGCTTCTCTTCGTGGTGAAAACGACATCTGTTGTTGTCCTTCATAGCGTCATCAAGCTCTGCCTTTGTTATTGATTTGCGACCTCTAGTGACGAAAACTTATATATTGTGCCTTTAAACAAGAATCTGTGATTTGTTAATTATTTTGATATTATCTGACAAAAGTACCATTTCCATTGTTTCCATTGAACAACTTAATGGTATTTAGTTAATATAAGCACATTTTGAATTTGATGCTGAAACACTCTTAAAAAAATATAAATAAAGATGTGGCAGAATTAACAAATCACAGTTCAGTTCTGTGAGCTTCTCTTCATGGTGAAAACAACATCAAAGCCACTGGAAGGCAAGTCTGCAAGGTTTAGCCAAAAAAGCGTAACAGCTAATGCTAACGCCCCGCCCCTGGCGGTACGCAGGGAATGAGACCAGAGGCTGTTTTTTGAATGGAAGTCAATGGATGAGAGGCTTCACTATGCTGATTAAACATCTTTTGTGGGGAAATAGCTAATCATTTAATTAATGGACAGCCTGTTTGCTAATCTTAAGCATGCTAAACAATACTTTCGTTGGAAACTATATGTAGATTTTAGCTTGATAAAAATGTATTTTTTTTAAGAGAAGGCAGACTAGGGAATGTTGCGACTGATGTCACTGCCATTACACCATAGGCTGAGAGGTGCCACACATGATTAAGTTAGCCGTTACGCTTTCTCCAATGGTAAGAGATACAGACCCTTTTATCTCCTCATTATATACAATCTCTGACGACATCTCCCATTGTTTCACTCTTCTTCTTAGCATCATCAAGCTTCACCTTTGTTATTGATTTGAAACTGCGACCTCTAGTGGTGAAAACTTATATATTGAGCCTTAAAACATGAATCTGTGATTCACATGATTTATAAATCGAGGGAATAAAATAGTAAATCGTGTGCATGTTTTAGTAAATCGAGGGAAAAAATTTGTAAATTGTGCGAACCATTTAATTTTTTTTTTCTTGCCTGTGATGTGCAGGGCTCCATAAATCACAGTTCAGTTCTGTGAGTTTAAGTTTGTCTTTGGCTTCAACACACAACATGCACAACGAAAACACATCATACATTACAAACATACAACAACAATCTTTTCTTTTGTGTATTATAATTTCCCTAATGTCCCTCTTCTGTGGAAATGGGGTTTGTAAATCTTGAATGGTCTGAGAGTGAGTAAAGTATCAACAGATTCTCATTTTTGGGTGAACTATTCTTATTTAACAATAAAAAGAGTCCCATGGCATCGTACGGTCTCTTGTCAAATACTTGAGTTTTTGGATGATAGAGCCCTGTTGGGTTTAATTAAACAAGGCAATGATCTGGCCTACAAAGAGAGTTTAAATTATTATTATTATTATTATTATTATTATTAGCTGATGTGATTTAAAATTGAAAGTGGGTAAAACAAAAGCATTGCTTATTGATTTTAGAAAGAAGAGCTCCTTCCAGTGATTACTCCGGGTCAGAAGATAGATCTCTTGATGTCTCTAGCTGTTGAAAAGAGAACAAGAGTTACATGAGAAAATGTCCTTTACTTTGAAGGTTTAATGGACTAAGAGGAGCTCTAGTGAACTCATCAGAAGGTCTTTTGGGTCTGTCAGTGATTCACTTTTTTATGGCTTATTTATTGATTGATTATTGTGCATTAACAGTTATATTTATTGTTTGTACATGAGTGTAATCCAGGAGCCAGCTGTCTAACCTGTTACAGTTGTTTTTCTCACGAAAGCCTTTGATCTTTTTGGACACTTCTTTGAAGTCCTTCAGGATGTTCTGGATCATATTCTTCAATGCAGCTCTGATATCATTGAACTGTTGCACACCGTTTTGGTTCTCCTTCAGCCAGCGATCGCAGGCCATTGGATCCACAAACACATTACGGTTCACCATCTCATTGGCGATGAACTCCACCTGCGAACGCTTTTCCTGGATTTTGTATTTGTCACCTTGGTTGTTAGATGTACATGCCTTGAGGTATGCCACAAGTGCCTCTCGGAGCATCCCCACGTACTCTCCGTACACAACTGCATTATAATCCACATACTCATTGTTCGAACTACAGAGACAAACACACCCAAAAAAAAAACACACCTAAAGATTATTTTTGACGAGGGGAGAAAGCACTGCAATCACTGCAGCAGTGAAGTGATAAATATTTAAATAAAAATAAATAAATAAATCACTGCTATGGCTAGATGGTTGAATGGGTAATTGATAAGCTTGTCTGTGAGAGACAGGTTGTTTGGAAAGCAATGTTTTATTGTATTATTGAATTATTATTATTGTTGATGAAGAGGGGATCGGCAGGAGATTAAATTTGGGAACTTCTGTGGGCTAAAAATAAGAAAAACTGACTGATTAGGCTGGAGGGGTGTGGGTAAACTAGCAATGAATATTGAATGGCTGCTCATTAACTGATCTGTTTATAATATATACAGTACAGTATAGTAACCTACTGTATAGTACTTGGAGATTGGAGAAAGACAAATGGATCAAATTTAGAATTGCAAGTAGATTTAGAGCATCTGAGAAATCTGAAGAAAGTGTGGATGAATAGAGTGTTGAGTGTTCTGTTGGTGTTTTCTGAGTGATTTCCTGAACAGAGGAGGAATAAGCATTTGCTTACTTCACAGGTACATGGTAAACGAGAACGTGATTTGTGGGCTATTAATAGCAGGGCACTGCTGACCAAAAATTGGTTTGCAGAAAATTGAGAGGAAGATTTACTGGAACGTCAGATCCATGTAGAGAGGCACTGGGGTACATATGGAGCCAATGCCCTACATTTCTGAAAGGCAGAATTTGAGAGAGATTTGAATTTTAAATTCAGCTATATGTTCTGCTTTATTTATAAACTAATTGCAAGCGGAAGACCAGATTAGCCGTCTGAGAAATGGCATTAGTTTAATCTGTGATGCAATAGACTGCATTGGAGTTGTTTCAATAGAAGAGAAAGCTTTTGGAGGCCCATTCTTTCCCCACAGGGCAGCAGCCATGATGAGCAGAGGGAGGAATTTCTGCTGTGGCAGTGAAGTAACACGGTTTAATCGAAAAGGCTGCGTATGTAATGGTAATGTAACAGGTGATATATGATACAAGCCGTTTTTACTATCCTTCTTCACCCTCTCATAGCATTAGATGTTGTACTGCTGCTGTCTGTCTTGTCAAACTTGTTTTATTATAAATGAGCACGCTGATGGTGTACATATAGCACTATGAAGACAGATTTTTTTTTATTCTAATCACGAGCCGAAGTTTTGTAGCATCGCATCATGCAGCGAGCTTCAGCACAGATGCAGTGGACTTTAAAAGCATTTGGCCTGTTGGATGTATTCCAGATTCTTATGAAACTTAACCAACAATGGTTTGTCAGGTTCTGGGAAAGTTAGGATTGGGACAGATATGAATCGCCACTTGAGCTCAGAAAAGGCAGCCTCAGCTTCATGGGTCCAGAAGAACTTTACTCTTCCTCCCTTGGTGAGTGCAGAAAGCAGAGCGTCCACAGAACTAAAGTTCCTATGGAAAAGAAACCGCTGAAGTTGAACCTCCCTGACACATGACAGAATGAGCCAATCAGTCACGGCTTGACCCTTCCAAGGATCCATTTTCCACTATAAATCCTAATTTTGCTGTGGAAAGTACAAGACCAGGGAAGACATTTCATGGAGGATGCTGTGGGTGGTGTTGGTTTTTGGCTAGTTGGTGGCTAGAGGTTCAGAGTTCAGTGTCATTCATGCATCACATGCTGTAATCTTCATGGGGTACACACCCAAAAGATGGCAGACCTCCCAGCAGATCATGGCACCACTGACCCCCATTAACAAATGTTGGCTTTGATGTTTTTGGTCCATGGATGGTGTATATGTGGCCTGCATGAGTGTGAGAGCTATATGTGTCTTAATTTTTTTATCATGATAATTATTAATATTGTTTTATCATCCAGGCCTACTACGCTTACACACTAAGGTGTCTACACACTGTAGCACTCATCCCACCTGCACACACACACACACACAAACACACACACACACACACACTGACCTGAAGTGGGCCACCATTGTACTAATTGCTTTTTGTTCAGTTTGGCCAAGGGGGATCGTGAGGTCCTTCACCATGTTCTCCAGCTTATCGTAGCCCCTCACATCTTTCAGCAGGACCTCCAGAACACTGCTGTGAAACTTAAGGAGTCCTTTGTTGAAGACATGCTGGCCCTGTTTCGCTCGCTTGTTAGAAGTAGACAGCGTGCGATTAGAACCAATGGCGTCTAGTGCCTTCCTGGCGGCGTTTTTGTAATGTTCCTTTTTTTGTGCAGAATTGTCAACATGTTTCTCATTCCCACTTTTCCGTCCTGTCAGGAAACACGGCAGTGAGATACAAATGCTCACACAGCAATTTATTAGGTACTGATTCTGTATTTAATGTGTCCATAGAACAAAACTGTATATCCTATTTCATGGATGGATAAAACATACTTTGTAGATTGTGAGATAGGAGTATCGGTAGGTAGTGCCTTTAGTTCAGAGTACACACACACACACACACACACACGCAGTTTTTAGTATGTTTTTTAAGCCATTTGGTTTACGTGGACACAGGAAGTGTCCTCATAAACCACATATACCTGTACACACACACACACACACGTTTGTTTTTGTGAATTGTTTGTGGGGACTCTCCATAGACATAATGGTTTTTATACTGTACACACTGTATTTTTTACCCCCGCCTACACTACCCCTAAACCTACCCATCACAGGAAACTGCGAACATTCTGTATGATTTATATTATACACATTTGTTTTCTGATATGTCACAAACACACACACACACACACACACACACACACACAATGATTATATTAGTGTTCCTCAGTCTTGGTGTATGTGTGTGAGATTTGTGTATTGGTATATCTCACCCTTATGGGAGGTGGAGTTTATGGTGGTTAATACAACCCCCAAAACTGTTGCCAAAGCCAGTATGAGCTTCAGAATAGGAGTCATTATGGTCTCAATCAGGTCCTTTTCTGGTCAGCAAGTTTATCTGTATCAAAAAACATAATATTTCACCAACTGGACCCACAAATGTGTATAAATGTGTTTAAAGAATGCAGTGATAAATCATGATTTTGACAGCATGAGCATTTCTAGAGTTTGATCAGGAGCACAGGCCCCCCCCCAAGAATGTTCCAAAAGTACATATAAATTTGTAGGGGAATCCGGTGGCATGCCCCCAGGGAAGAATTTTTCACAAAAACAGCACCAAAGCATTCAGTTCTGGTGATTTTGTGTACAGCATTTAACTATTTATTTTCTTTAAACATATTATGTAATAAACATTAATGTAAGTATGTGCAGCAGATACATTTGGGGTAAAGTTATACCCTAGGTTATGTATATACTGTATTGACAATTCATCAATTAAGTGTTTACTTTCTTATATTCTGCGTAACTGTAAAGTTTTTGTCAGCATTTATTATTAAAACATCCATTATACTACACTTAATCATTATACTACCTTAATCTGTTTAAATATCACAAAATAGCCATGTCAGTCACTTTCTCAAACACAAGGTGTAGTTTTTTTGTGATCGTGTTTCAGTGGAAATTTATGTAGATATTTATGATTAGGCTATATCAGATCTATGATATACAGCCTAATCATATCATATTTATGATTAGGCTGTATATCAGATCTAATATACACATGTATTAGTTTTAGTACTCCATATTATCTCCCTCAGGAGAAATTTGTCTTAGGCAATCAATCAAGAGAGCAGATCAAACATACAACATGTTTGTGAACTTTGTGTGTTTTTGACATTGTGTATTTGACAGTTTAAGAGAAATAAGACATGAAAGAGAAATTAGTTCTGTGCCTATGCTTCGGATGTGTGCTATAGGAAACTTTTTCCTCGTCAAAGCAGAGACCAGGAGACATTGGGATATCTTTCAAGCAGAAGTTACTCTTTATTGAGAAACGCGCTGTGCGTCGCTGTAGTCATCCAAGTCCAACTAAGGCAGTGTACTAGGTAGTTCATATACATTCAAGGGGGAGGGATACATAGAGTAGAGGTGGAGACAATCTAAACAAAGCATGCAAATGCAGTGCAGGAATCAGCCCATTCCCTACATTTCCCAGCCATGATCTAATCAGCATAACGGTGTCATTCAAATGCATAGGTGCTAATCCACTCAGTCTGACAGTATCGCCCATACCTTCACATTATCATAGAGACAAAGGCACAGCTGTATCTTGAGCTTGTCTTGCCAAATGGTTAGGAAGTGCATGAAGACAAAAGGTTAATGTTACAGACACCTGGGCTGCCTGACTTGATCTCCTTAAATTGTCATTATCTTTACCTCAAAATATTAAATACAATATACTTCACCTTAGTATTTCATGTGAGGTTATGTCAGGATGTAGGATCAGCAGATCTTAAACAGATTCTTAAATTTGTAATCCCACAGTGCGCTCAGAAAACCACATCAGAAGTTTAGACTGACATGGCTTTAAAACGCATGCAAGTAATTAACTTTCATGATGAAAAAGAATGGCAATGTCATGTGAGCGTGGCCGCAATAGAGATGATAATCAAAACCAAACAGATATTTTAGTTTTTGGCAAGTGTTTTATGCCTTCTCGTAGCTGCTTTTAGAGAGGTTTTGAAACTAAAATCATCTGACAGACCAGCTACAACCACCAGCTCTGTCAGGCTGGAAACCATCTACTTCAGCCAGCTAAGACTAGCCAACCAGCTAAAGCCTAAGCAAATAAACAAGTGGTCAAACCCCCTCTTGATAAATATTATCAAATACAGAATGTAAAACTAACTGTACCCCCCCTCTATGACCCTCAGCATATTACATAACAAATTGCATGACACAAAAGATCCATTTTCTTCTGCTGGTGCATATGGTAAGTCCAGTAGATCCGTACAGTATATTTGTCAGGAAAATGGTGCTAACCAACTGCAGGATTGAGAGAAATCTGGAAGATTTTATTGTCATAATACTAAAAGGTTCTGCCAGATCTGTATTTACAGAGTTAGTGGATCACAGTTGAGTATATTCAGTAGTTTGTGATAATAAATGTATCGGTTGACACAAGTTAGGAAAAGCGAAACTCATGCAGTCTAGCACAAAGAGAGACTTTATTCAGACTGTGTATACAGTACCCTGACAAAAAGCAAATTTGCAAAATATACAGTGTATCCTATCTGCGTCACGGACTGCAATGGAAATATATTCCTTGACATATGTGTTGCTATATTTCAACTGTTTGTCAAATAAATCAAGACTAACAGACCCACCTTGTTACTCGTCTTCTGAGTCCTGAGAGCAGGGTTGCCAGGTCTCTGTGACAAAACCAGTCCAATTCTCTATCAGAAATACCCCAAAATTAATAAACCCTAATAACATATTAAACTATGGAAAGGACAAATAGAACACTAAAGGACAGGTTGAAAAAAGACTGTACTGAAAGAGGAAGAAATTGGGTAGCATTATTGCCATCTGTATTGGTGGAAATAAGAATGACCTCATCTTCAACAACTAAACTGCCTCCATTTGAAAAGTCCAGTAGATCCGTACTAGGGCTGGGTAATATCGATTTCTTGATTTTAATCAATTTTCATTTTTACGAACTGATATCGATTCTTAAGTATTGGCGGAAATAAGAATGACCCCATCTTCGACAACTAAACTGTCTCCATTTGAAATACTAATGGGTAGGCCTTTCCCGACCCTGTGGGTCAAAGACCGCACATGTTCTCTTTCCTGCTGGAAGTTGTCCTGGCCGATTATGCTGCTGAATTGGTCGATAAACTAAATTGTATACATGGTGATGACTCACTAACCGCCTGTTCCCACAGATAAGCCAACCCATAACTTTGTGCCTAACCATCAGGTCCTGATCCGAAGTTTGAAACCAATGAGGGTGGGCGAGCCCAAATACCTATAGGTGCAGCTACAGTGATTGCGGTAACCAGAACTGGCATTCTGACTGACTACCAGCCTTCGTGGATACAAAGCAGACACTTTTATTACTACACTCATGATTGACTTTTATCTCTTATAATTGCAGTAAATATGCAAATTACTACCACGTCTTATTTTAGCCACTAAAATTTCACAACTTGACCAGTTTAATAGTTATATCACCACTGTGTTTAATTGCATCCTGATTCACAGTGCATCAGGAAAAGGAAGGAGAAGAAAAAAGGAAACAAAATCACATTTTAGACATGTTTTTGTCTCCAACAATATGGTGCATTTTGTCAACTAAATGCATTGTTTGGGGCGGGGGGAGAGATTGGGAATGTTTCCTGTTAATAAGAAAAAATAATTCACTTGAGGATTTATTAAAGATTTTGAAATTATTTACCAAACAATTAAGAAAGACAGAACAATCAAAACAGCGTACACATGTGTAATTAAATCCCCGTACTTTGGCCAAGTCATCTCCATATACACATATGTGAAAAAAATTGTAACATCACACCTTTGCTCTCTTTATTCTATTCACAAAAGGACAAATCTCCTCATGAGTAACTTTTAGCTTTGACATTTACAGTAGAGTAAATGTGCAAATTACTGTGGTTGATCATTTTAGCCACTTGTAATTCAATAGTAACATTTTAATTGTTGTGGTAAGCTTGTAGAATAGGACTAAAATGTTGTGAAAAGTACTCCAGGGTTGCTAATTTCACCATCTTTTGTTTGTAACCGTGTGGAGCATTGTGTGTATGGTGAAAAAAGATTTGTAATTCAGGCATGTCATAAACAAACATTTTTCATTGTAATTTAATACTAATGTCTGGTTGAAGTTCTGCAGGCTACCAACTGAGGAAGCAATAGGGAATGGCACAAAATAATCACAATTGAAACTTTATTATGCCACCACAGATAGATTTATACAAGTTATCAAAGTGACACTATTTTAAAAGTAGCCTATACAATTATAACCAAACAAACATGACGGCTGTTGGCTAATTTACTCGGAACGTATCCTAACGATAGGCCACTGGCAAATAAATGGCTGTAATCATATCACATGACACAAACTACTGAGCATATACATTAACAGTTTTTTTCTTTTTAAAGACTTAACTTTATTCGACACTGAGGGTAAGTTTACACGACAACAATGTACTAAAAACAGAAACATTTTCCCTTTGTACTTTTCACGTACAAATGATAACGTTGTCAAAACGATCCCCCTTCACACAGATCCGCAAAAATGACTAAAATCGCTGTATTCTGCCGCTAGGCCAGTAGTTGGCAATGTCACTTTGTAAAGAAACACTACTGAACACATAATACACATGCGCATAACATCGCCATTTTCACAAATTCACATTTTTGTTGTTTACATGGAGATGATAACGGTATCGTTTTCAATAACTTGTAAAAGTGCCCCTAAAACACTGTTGTCGTGTAAATAAATGGCCAAAACACATAAAAAGTTTTCAGTTTTTAGTTAAAAACAGTGTCGTGTAAATGGCCCCTGAAATGCTTACCGAAAGCAGTTTCTGTGATTTAAGGAGCGTGCACTATATTTTCAGTGCCACTTTAACATCAAACAGGAAACTCATGAATATTCATGTGCCGGTGATATATTTGGTGTCTGAAATTTAAGATGACACTGGGTGTAGAACACCGGTGTTATGAAATAATAGAGATATTGACTATGATATGACTATGGAATACATAGCCTACTGTTAGTCAGTTGCTTAATGAACAAGGCCTATTTTTATCATGTTCAGAAGAATTCTTCAATATATAAATTTAAGATTCCTGTGAAACCAAAAGATTGTGCAATGATCTTTGATGCAATCCCAAGTAGAGTTGTATTAAATATGAAATCCTGGATTCTCCCCTCTTAGCTTAGACCAATAACCCTTTATTTATAGTGATACTTGAACGTTTCAATTTGTATATGGAAAATACATGTACATTTTGTGGTGTTGCTAAAGAATCGGTGATCCATCTTTTCTTAGTGTATATTCGAGAATTATGCCATTTTTCCTTTCTTTTTTTTGCACAGGATACCATTGATTCCAAAAGTACATTTTTTCCCACATGCAACTTTTTATTTTACTTGGAAAATACCACCACATGCGTGAAGCTGAGACTGCGTCTGATAGTGCGTTTCCCTATTGCAATAATGACCTTGCCAAATGTGCGCTCGGGCTTTCCGTAGCCGCAGCTCTCATCAGCTGTCACCAGACGAGCATTTCATTTTAAGATGTAGATATTTGTTTGTTGTTTTAATATTAAATGAATAATGTCGTCGAAAGGAACGTCGCGAGGTTTTTACTTCAATACTGTGCTGTCTCTCGCGCGCTCTCTGGCTGCTCATCGACCCGCTCCGATTGACAAGGTGAGAGTTTTACTTCCTATTAGCATCTGAAGCTAACAGCTAACACAACCAAAACAAACCATAGTTTAATCCAATATCTGATGTTCGCTCTTATTTATTTACTCTTTATTAACATATATATATTCAAATGTTGAAGACAAGCCATTCAAATCAGCCGACATTACCTTTATACAGTCAATGTTCTTACCCTTCAAATAAAAACATTTACATTATTAATACTATGTATGGTCGTCTGTTCAAGTTTAAACTAATTTCAATGTATTAAGCAATATAAACATACGCGTATTTTAAATGCTTTACTACTCCGTTACAATACAGTTATATGGATTAATCAATGACAGCATAAAACTATGAATTTAATAATATTATTAGTAATAATAATGTTCTAGTATTCAAATGTATAATATTTGTTTTTTAGGAGTGAAATCTTTCATCCACAACACAAATCCCACCACATTTATATTTCAGATTTGCTCAGACAGAACTGTTTATTGATTTATGTATTTATTTCAGAAGTGTTTTGGCTGGGGTTTCATTTTAATTTGGAGTAATTGTTTGCTCAGAGACTGAGATGTAAAGTATACAATAACCCTGACACATCACTGTGCTGGTTTTTAACATGTTATTACTGTCTGACAGGACATGAAAAACCGGACAGGTGTTGTTAGGGTGGATCTCTATAGAAAAGTAATTTGTGCCTCTGAGAACAAAACATTATCTAAGCCTTAGTAAATCTGTGTGAAGGTGCTCTCATTTAAAACCAAGTATGTGGCATGTACGTAGGTTAGAGAGTCGGACTTGTAACCCGAAGGTTGCGGGTTTGAGTCTCAATGCCACAGGAAATGTATTTGGGGAAGTGAATGAACAGCACTCTCTTCCACTCTCATTACCCACAACTGAGGCACTGAACCCCCAATCACTCCCCTGGTGCCACAGCAAAAATGGCTGCCCAGTGCCCACTGCTCGAGGTGTGTGTTCACGGTGTGTGTGTACACTTGGAGAGCACAAATTCTGAGTATGGGACAGCACCATACTGGCCACACGTCACATCACTTTCACTTATTTTTAACTTTTTCTGGCCACTTTTTGACCACATGTGACTTAATTAATAGTCTGTTTTAAAGGGAAGTATGTTATAAACTTCCTTACACTTTGGTGAACTTCTGTATATAATATACTGCATCATTAAGTTTTCATGATGTGTGTGCACCTATTGTATTATTGCGCAGTCAAATTTTAGTGTTATAGTTTTTTATTGATATTTTAGCCTTTATTTTATAATATTAGTTCAATTTTTAGTCCATTTTTGTTTTTTTAAATATTACTATTTCAATTTATTTATAGTTTTTATTTATTTCCAGTTAATTTCAGTACTTCAACTTAAACATTTCAGTTAGTTTTAATTTTTCATTTAGTTGAAGTTTTTCATCTCATATTTATATATTGTTTCATTTTAGCTTTATTTAAATTAACACAAATAGTTTTTAGTTTTAGTTAACTATAATAACTCTGGTTGTCACATTTTACTCTGTAGTTTGACATGAAAGATGTGATTAAATATTTATAGAAATTAAAGACACTGCTTCTCTCGCTACTTCTGCATGATAAAGGTTGCAAATTTTTTAAGTACATTTGCATATTTGCATATTATAGGTCCAGAAGCTACAATGCATGTGTCCCGTGGACATCCGTGGTGTTTTCCAGCTGGATGAGAGGAGGAGAGATGCTGTGATCGCCCTCGGTATCTTCCTGGTGGAGTCTGAGCTGCAGGTACTGGTTTTAACAGTCACACCCATCAGCTTGACCCATTAATATTAGCACTTTTTCTATTTCTATTCTCTCTCTATTTAGTTACTTAAAAAAAAAAAAAACCTTGCTACGTGCACTTTGCTGGAATAACTGGGACTTGACACGGCACTTGCACACTGTTGCCTTCGTGTTGATTTGATTGCTTCTGTTGTTGTCATTTGTAAGTCGTTTTGGAGAAAAGCATCTGCTAAATGATTAAATGTAAATGATCCAAATAAGGGGGACACATTAATTAACTTTCCTACAGACAACTTTTGTATTCTCAGGTCAGTTTTCACCCGGTGGAACGTGAGCTATTTTTCAACTAAAACCATATTGTATCTGATCAGGAACTTATCATTAATGAGTAAATGTGCAAAAATGTTTTCAATGTTACAACATTTTACTGTGTTATTACTACATTTACCCTTTTTTATTAACTAAAAAAGTTAATAAATTCTTTGAAATTTGAAATTTTACAAGAATTACTGTAAAACCACTGTGATGCAAGATATATATATATATTTTTTTTTTTTTTTTTCATTTTTTTTTTTTTTTTTTTTTTTCAATATTCACGAGAAATTTTATTTGAATATATCATTATATGAAATTTATAAGAACACAAACTGATAACTACCAGTATTAACTCCACTGGAAAATGTCAAAAACAGTCCAAATGTATGAAACCTTCATATTCTTTTTTTCAACAAAACAACATCAGAACAACAAAAATATTACTCTGGGTTGTTATTAGTCAAAATATATTCATTTTACTTGGATAAACCTTCACTTTCAGATGAAAAAGTTGATCAGCAGCCTGAATCTGCATTGCTTCATCAATAGGTGGCAGCAGAATGAAATTTAATTTTTTTTATTTAACCAGGAAGGTCCTGTTGAGATAAAATATCTCTTCTACCAAGAAGTCCTGGTCAAGATGGGCAGCAAGAAACAAAAATTTACATAAAAACACAAAGAAGTACATGAAAACTACACAATACAAAAAAGCCACAGTTCACTTTCTAGGTCAAAACTGACCCAAATGTGAAAGGTGTAACAATTTAGTTTGAATGATCATTTATTTGAATGAGTTTGAAAAAAAGATAACATCTGAAAAAAAAAAAAAAAACTGTGTATTTTGATAGTTGATGGGATCTTATGTTAATCAAAGTGAAATAATTTATCGTATGTTCATTTACTCCTTCAGCACAAGGACGCTATTGTCCCGTATTTGTTGGTTTTGCTGAAAGGCTTGCCCAGGGTGCAATGGATCGAGGAGAGCACAGAGAGGAAAGGACGAGGTATAATTCTGTCTTTTTTTTATCACATTTACTTATTTCCTTCTCAAATGTTCCTGATCTTACATGTCTCTCATCCTTGTGTTTTCAGAAACGCTCCCCATTGCGGAGAATTTCTCCTTCAGTTTGGTGACGATGCTCTCAGATGTTGCCCAGATGGACGAGTCCATGCGAATCCAGGTGTGTTCATGAAGGTTTTGCTTGCTGTTGTTTACCTTGCTTATCTGAATAAATCAACTTCTCAATTTTCAAACAGGATTGTTGTCACAAAAGTGTAATTTCTTGTTTATGTCAGTGTTGCTTTAGAGTAATTTGCTGCCCTATTGTATTTAAAAAGAGAAGCTTAATTTCTCACCACATAAACAATTGTATTTAGAGATGTCGATTATAATTTGACATATCAAACACAAGTTTAATAGGTTGTATTACATCACTAACTGTTTTTATGCCAAATGAATTCTGCTGTGCATCTGCCCTGATTGAGGGACTGATTTAGTTTCCTCTCAAATCTCTTTCAGATTTTGGAGGCTGTGATGAACCTCATGCAGGTGCTACAGGAAATGTGTCAGAACATCGAAGGCCAAGATAAAGGTCAGTGTTTCTTCTTGTCCTGAATGCCATATCTTATTTTTAGGTATTTATGTGAAATTCATAACTTTCATAATGTGAGATAGAGCAATCAACTGGAAATAATGAAGGGTGGGATTTTATTTAATCCACCTGGATTTGATTGGATCAAGAAACATGGGCTGTCATATCACTGGTTAATATTTTATAATCAATTAATTACACTAAATTCTTTTATGTAAGATTTTTAAATGTTTTTGAAAGGCTGGGGCTGTCAAAATTACTGCGTAATAACGTATGCGATTAATTTTTTCAGTTTAGCGCGTTAAAAAGGTTTACGCAATTAACGCAGCATCCATTTTTTTCCTGTCATCCTTTAGCTAGCGTTAAATTATATGATCACAGTCTTATTCATTTAAGTGCTTTTAAATCATTCAAGCGCGATAAGACGCAAAAAAAAAGAACTTAAGTCTGTACTAGCACGCTTAATGAGTTAAATAAATGACTGTGTCAGATATGTGTTGTGTGTCAGCTCTTAAAGAGACAGCTGCCTAATAAACCTGCTGCTGTCTGTCATTAATGTTAATCAAAGAACAAAAGCCCAAGAGAAAATCACTCACTGCTCTTGACTTTTGTAGCTTTAATAAGGATTAATCTATATTTAATTTATAATTTATGCAGTGAAAATTGTGAAGTGTTTGATAACTTCTGAATATTTCCTACCTGTTAGATCAAATATTTAAAGTATACTGTCTTTGTTTTTTCTACATTAATTTGGAGATTAAATGTGAAATTATTACAATATAAAAATGGATTAAAAACTTTAATATTAGGTGAGATTAAGCACGATTAATTACAGAAAAATGTGTGATTAATTAGTTAATTTTTTTAATCGATTGACAGCACTAATATTAAACTGTAATTTATTCCTGTGCTCATTCTAATATGCTGATTTGATGATCAAGAAACTTTTCTTATTATTGTTGAAATTTAATGTTGAAAACACTTGTGCTGCTTCTTATTTTAGGGGAAACCATGATAGATTTCGTTTCATGATTCTTTGATGAATAAAAGGTTTAAAAGAACAGCATTAAAAGAACATCATAAATGTGTTTACTGTCACTTTTGATCAATTTAATACATTCTTGATGAATAAAAGTATTAATTTCTTTAAAAAAAAACAACTTTTTTTTTTCATGATTGTGTATGTGCAAAGTATATCAGCAATCAACTGGAAATATCAGCCAATATATATTTAATATAGTTATTGTTTTTTTCTTTAGAATAATCACAATGAAACCAGATACATTTATTTAAAAATGAATTAATTAATGAATTGGGTCAATTTTGATTTCATGTTGTTTTTTAATGGCTTAAAGCTGTTTTTCAGTGTGAAATAATAATACTCTCTTTCGATTTCCCTACCCAGAATACCTGTGTAAATATACTGTGCCCTGTCTGCTCGGCGTGGTGCGAGCGTTTGGCCGCTACAGCAACACAGAGGAGCCACTGCTGTCGAAACTCTTCCCACGGGTCAGCCCTCAGCTCTTGGGCACAGGAGAGGGGACGGAGGTGACCCGACGACGATCCTTTAACGATTTCCGCTCCATCCTACCCAGCTCTTTCCTCACCGTCTGCCAGAGTGACTCTTTACGCCGTAAAACCAGCAGCGTTTCCAGCATTTCACAACAGGTACCGAATACACCATGACAGGGTGTCTGTCTGCCAGTGCAATCAAATACTCTAGAGTAGCACATACATACTTTGGGGAAAAAAAAACTAGATTATATAATTTAGTCAATATGTGTAGCATTTGTTGAAATTGTGATTTTGTGTCTGTAATGACCTCTTTCTGTTTTATAGGCCAGTCCAGAGCGTGCCGGACTTCCTCCGAGTTCCCCTTCTGACCCTTCTGCTCCTTATTTTGAAGGTAACTTTAAAAAGAGCAGCATTTTTACAGGTTTGCCTACTTAATATTTATTAGTACAATAGATGTTTTTGGACAAGGTTTTGATGTTAAACAATGCTGTCGAGGTTTGATGTGTCCTAACGTGGTCTTGTTTTTGCGCTCCAGCCGGCTCGTACCTGCCCGACGGCAGCGCTGTGGACCCAGACTACTATTTCTCCAATATAAGCTCTAGTTTCTCTGTCTCGCCGCTCTTCACGGGCAGCAACAGTAAAGAGTTTGATGTACCACTGGATTTACTGAGGCAGCTTCTGCAAATGGTAAATGTTCTGTAGTGCCTTCAGCTATAATTTATTATGTTGTACTGTTATTTTTGTTTACTCTGTTGATGTTTTTGTTTTATCTTCTTGGATAGGTTGAGCAGTTTGTGTCAGAATCCTTCATGAAGACACTGGATCAGACTATGGTTGCAGTTCTAGAGGTATCTTCTTTCGATTCGGATATCACTGCTTTATGTTCTTTTCAAAAGACAATGTGTTGATTTCTGGACATTTGCTCGTTGTTACAGGTCAATGCAGGAGCTAATCTGTTCTACAAGACGTTCAGTGATCCGCTGTATGTGGCCATTTTTAAAATGCTGAGGGACACTTTATACTACATGAAAGGTAAATGTAAATAAGTGAAGTCACCTTTATTTCTATAGCGCTTTATACAATATGGATTGTTTCAAAGCAGCTTCACAGTGATAAACAGGAAAATAATGATCTAAACAAATATGAATAATCTAAAAATAATGAAATAATGATTCAAACAGAATTTAATTCTGCTGTAAAGCAGCTCTAAAAAGACAGTATTGTCATTATTTAGCTGAAATAGTATGTAATGTTTAAATTTATTTAATAAACATTATTTATAAAAAATGTAAGTTCTTAATTAAGTTCATTATATACATACATGTGAGATAAAAAAAAATGAAAATTCAGCTGATACCTGGAGATAAATAAAAAATAAAATATAAATAATTTTGTTCTATTAATAATAATAATAATTATTATTATTATTATTATTAACATTTTATTATTATTAATCTTTATCAATGATAATAATTATTATTGTTCAATTATTAAATGCATTATTAACTTTATTATAATAAAACATAAATAAAAATATGATTTATTACCAATACAATAAAAAAATATTTTATCCTGTTACAATTATTTATTTTATTATTATTATTAATCTCTTATATTTATAAATCACAAATAATTACAATGTATTAAATTAAAAAAAAAATCTAATCATTTTTGTGTAATTTTTATTGTTAATAATCTATTATATTTAATAATATAAATTTGGTCTCTCATATATAATATATATATATATATATTTATATATATATTATATACATATATTATTTCATAGGAATATAAGGAATATATATATTATTTTATACCTTGTTTTGTTTTGAAAAAGGGACTTAATTTCTTACAATGTTGCATTTTCTTCTTGGTTCGGTTCGCTTTCACATAGCAAGATTTCAAAGCGTACCAAAATGTGTTCATGCAAATCACGTGAGTAAAACTGTCCTCTTATTGGTCAGAGTTTCCTCTGCGTCATCCATCAGGATGATTGACAAGTTCGCTCCATGAGCTTATTGTGTCCCAGAGTTCTTTATTTAAGCTCCAGAGTTTGTTTGCAACCAAGCCAAGACCACCTCATTCAGGCGGTCTCTGAGCGATTGTTTTGGTGCGGATCAAAGCGTGATTGCCGTGTTCACAAATGCCTAAACGAACCGAACCAAGAGAGAAAACGCACCAGGTTATGAAACAAAAGCTCAGGTGTGAAAGCACCCTGAGACTTGGGGCTTTCATTAACTCTAATAGTTCCAGCAATTCTTACTATTGTTTGTGTTTATGTGATTGTTGTATGTGTGCAGACCTGCAGGTGTCGTACGTGAAGGAGGTTCATGACTTTGTTCTGGAGCAGTTCAGCAGCAGTCAGTCGGAGCTGCAGAGGATCCTGCATGACGTGGAGTATCTACACAGCGAGCTGAACCCGCTCAAACTGCGCTGCCAAGCCAACGCCGCCTGCGTGGACCTCATGGTTTGGGCCGTCACGGAGGAACAGGGTGAGACTGAAGGACTATTCTGGTATCACATGCTGCATGTATGTCATGCTGCTGTTCATTTATCGGCTTGTTTCTGCCAGGTGCGGAGAACCTTTGCACCAAACTGTCTGAGAAACTGCAGTCTAAGACGTCTAGTAAAGTCATCATCGCTCACATGCCTCTGCTCATCTGCTGCTTACAGGTGCATCCTGAGTTTTGCCCCTCTCACAATGCGCTAAAGAAATTATTATTTTGAACATTTTGGGGTGAAATACGATATTTCATGTATAATGGTGTTTGCGAAACAGGGTCTTGGACGGTTGTGTGAGCGTTTCCCTGTGGTGGCGCACTCAGTCACCATGTCTCTAAGAGATTTCTTGGTTGTACCTTCACCTGTACTGGTGAAGCTCTACAAATATCACAGTCAGTACACCACAGGTGAGATCTTCCCCTTGATTTTATTCTTATTAACAGTTTGTTGTGTCTAGATTTATGCTTAAATGTTCAATGAACACATTATTTTTCACACATTTGACAATGTTACAGCACCTTTCTTCCCAGTCTGTCAGTAAAGCTCTGTTTAGGCTGCATTTAACTCCACTTTTAGACATACACTCACAAAGTTTCTTAAGCACTTTGTCTTTCGGGAATTCCCACCGCCATTTTGAAGTGCTTTCAACTGTCAAGTGGACAAGGGAAGTTTATTTGGACAGACCCTCGACCCCTCAAGCGAGTCTACTCATATGTACACATCAGGCAGATGCATAGATCACAATGCAACACAATTGTGACGTCACAGCAGGTTGCTGTGTCGCACTTAATTTACTCACAGTGAAGTTAGAGCATAAAAATACGACTTAAAGGGATAGTTCACCCAAAAATGAAAATTCGGTCATCATTTCCTCACCCTCAAGTTGTTCCAACTTGAATTTCTTTCTTCTGCTGAACAGTATTTTTTTTCTATACTATGGAAGTCAGTGGTGCCCCACAACTGTTTGCTTACCCATATTCTTCAAAATATCTTCTTTTGTGTTCAGCAGAAGAAAGAAATTCATACAGGTTTGGAACAACTTGAGGGTGCAGAAATGATGAGTGAACTATCCCTTTAAATGCAGCCCAGGTCTCTATGAAGCTTCCACCAAAAAAGCTCATTGTGCCTCGGCTGGAGCAGTGTGTTGTGATTGGTCAAGCGCTTCAAATGTGTTTGGGAAATGTCCCGCCCCTTACCATAACCGCCAGTTTCAACACACTACTAACTAACTCAACCAGGCCCCGCCCCTTTATTTTGTGTATGCCTTGGGCCGGAATTATTTAAATGAGGAATATTGTGACATGTTCGTTCCTAGAAGAAAACTCAAGACTACAATGGAGGCGTTTCAGAGAGTTCAGAAACACTGACACTGATATAGAGAATAACTCCTGTGCTTTGGAACTTTGCAGAGCTTTTTCTTGCTCAAACAACAACATTACACACTAAAGACAGCTGAAAATGTAAAAAAAGCATAAAAGATTCTCTTAAGGAAATATAAACAGTTGGCTCAGTGCATGCAATCTTAACTCCATTTTCAACTAAACAGGAACAGGAGAGATTAAGATCCATGTGACCAATGAGCATTCCCAGTCCACCTTCAGTTCTCACGCCAGTAAGAAGAGCCAGCCGTCCATGTATGAGCAGCTCCGAGACATTTCCATCGACAATATATGCAGGTAAACTTCATCTATACGTTTGGAAATGTTTTAAGATGAAAGTTATGCCTAATTTCTATGCATAATTTACATAATATCCATCCTATACAATATGTGAGATTAGGAATAATGGGTTTCAAATCATAGTATGCCAAAGGTGTCCAGAAAAACAGAGTATTTTGAATGTGAGCATCTGTGCATGTTTTTTTTTTTTGTTTTTTTTGGCTAATATTGCCAGCAATTCGTTTGGATTGTATTGTGCAATTTAGCAATTGCAATTTTATGAATTTGATTATGACATAGAATTGTATGTGGTTCTATAATGACATGCATTTCAAATAAGTCTTGTTCTTTTGAACTTTCTATTCATCAAAGAATCTAGTATTAGTCTATGGTATGATTTTGCAGTTTTTCATATGGTTAACTAAGTTCTAATAAATTACTACACACTAATAAGTAAGTATTTTTGTTGATCCAGGTGTTTAAAAGCAGGGTTGACCATGGACTCAGTCATCGTTGAGGCTTTCCTTGCCAGTCTTTCCAACCGTCTGTACATCTCGCAGGAAAATGACAAGTATGTTATTGAACTCTGACAGTAAATCACATCTCATCCATCTTAATCCATCATTCTTTCTTATTGTTCATTAAATATTTAGAGGTCTTTCAGATCATTATTTTTCTGAACCTCTCATCTAAAGGTAGCCTTTAAAGTCATAGTCCATAGTCTTTTTACTCCTATTGTGCGTATGTCCGACTGAAATGGCTTCTTGGAATGAGAATTCCAAGGAATTGATTGGATGGTTGTGGTTTGCTATTGGTGGATCTCACATGAGTGAAAGGTTGCCCCGCCCTCGTGCCAGTAAACATTATCAGAGTGAGGGGAAGTTATATTGATTAAAGATTATGAGCCCACAAGAATTAAAAAATATATATTGATGTTCACGAATAAATCAGTTAAAATAAATACTGCAGTATTCCATAAAAAAAATAAGAATTGTCGATTTTGTTTTCATGGTGACTTTAAGAAAATGAGTGTGTTATTTTTAAGGGAATGCATAAAAGTGTGAAATGTTTGTCTCTCTCCTGCAGGGAGGCCCACCTCATCCCAGATCACACCATCCGAGCTTTAGGACACATCGCCGTGGCTCTGAGAGACACTCCCCGTGTGATGGAGCCCATCCTACAGATCCTACAGCAGAAGTTCTGCCAGCCGCCGTCCCAGCTGGACGTCCTCATCATAGATCAGCTGGGCTGTATGGTCATCACAGGAAATGTACGGCCGCGGTTCTGTCTTCTGTCATAGGGATTGTTTTGGTCAGTGCTAAATATCTCATTATATCTGTTTGTCTCCGGCAGCAATACATTTATCAGGAAGTTTGGAACTTGTTCCAGCAGATAAGTGTGAAGGCCAGCTCGATGGTTTACTCCACCAAAGACTACAAGGATCATGGATACAGGTGATTATTTCCAGTGGATTCCTTTGGTCTTTTTCTTTCTTCTGACATTACCAAAGGCGTGTGTATGGAGAAAAATCATATTAATCATGCTAGATAATGTCAAGCCTTAAATTGTCCTTAATATTCTGAAATGTCACATCATAGTTTTCTCACCTATTTTCACCCATTTTCAATACAAAGTAAACAACTTGTACCAAGTGATGAATGGAATAAACACCATGTCAGCAACAAACAAAACCAACAATCTGGCTCAATTAACAATAAATAAATAAATACATTAATTAAAATAAATAAATAATATACATATGAGTGTGTATGTAATTTATGTTTGTGATGCAAAGCTGAATTTTCAGCATCATTACTCTTCAGTGTCACATGATCCTTCAGAAATCATTCTAATATGCCGATTTGCTGATTAAGCTTCATGTATTTGTGGAAACCATGATAAACTGCCATTCAAAATTATGGTATAAATAAGATTTAAAAAAGAAAAAAAGGACACATTAAATTAATCAAAAGACATTTATAATGTTCCGAAAGAATGAATATTTCAAGTTAATATTATCTTTTATTCATTAAAAAATATCCTGAAAACATGTAACGGTTTCCACAAAAATATGAAGCTACTGTTTTCAACATTGATAATAATCAGAAATGTTTCTTGAGCAGCAAGCCAGCATATTAAAATGATTTTTAAAGGATCATGTGACACTGAAGACTGGAGTAATGATGCTGAAAAGTCAGCTTTGATCACAGGAATAAATTACAGTTTACTATATATTCACATAGAAAACTGTTCTTTTAAAATTTTAATAATATTTCACAATATTATTGTTTTTACTGTATTTTTAAGCATAAGAGACGTCTCTCAAAAACAAAACAAAAATCTTACTCAAATAATGATTTCAAACTTTTGATACATAAAGATATAGATACATACACATGAAAATTTACTTACATGAACAGTACTGACAATAATAGTAAGGATGACACTAACGCATCAAAGCACATAAATGCATTGCGACTAGGGTTTCATTTTTGTCAGGAGCATCTTTAACATGTCAGTTAACTCAGTGTTTTGGTGTGTTTGGTGCAGGCACTGTTCTCTGGCCGTGATCAACGCTCTGGCCAACATCGCGGCGAACCTGCAGACAGAGCAGATGGTCGACGAGCTGCTGGTGAATCTGCTGGAGTTGTTTGTGCAGCTGGGACTGGAGGGGAAACGAGCCAGTGAAAGAGCCAGTGAGAAGGGTCCGGCCCTCAAGGTATTGTATCTTCAGATTAAAGTCCTTATTTCTCTACCTCATTGTAGGACAAGCATGCTTGTGTAGCATGTGTTGCATTCTTTATATTGGAGTGTTATTGTAAATGTAAACACATTCTGAATGTTATATGATGATAAAAGTGGGAAATGCAGTGTGGTCTGCTGAAAGTTGCAACAGAAATGATTGTTTTAATCCAGACCAGATCATTAGTGTTAATGCTGTAAAAGGATTTGTCCTCGGTATTCACAGGTGACAGTGGAAAAGTCATCAATATTTAGCTTCTAAAATGGAGTATTTGAGTAATGTAGTGTTTATGCTTTTAAATATATCTTATGTTCATTTTTCCTCAGGCATCCAGCAGCGCTGGTAATTTAGGCGTTCTCATTCCTGTCATTGCTGTGGTAAGAATGGGATTTCTGCAAATGTGACACAATTGTATACAGTCTACACAGCATGTAATAGCAGATTACAGTGCGCTACATATATTTAAACATTTTAGTCATTATTTAGTTATTATTGGTCAACACTGCCTTGATGTCACAGATTTGTTCTATTAATATACACAGCATGTAATAGCAGATTACTATGGAAGCTTGTTTCCGCCATGATAAAAGTAATTGCGACTTTTTATCTCACAATTCTGACTTTTTTTCTCAGAATAGCAAGATATAAAGTCAGAATTGCGAGATATAAAGTCAGAATTGCGTAATATAAAGTCAGAATTATGAGATATAAAGTCAGAATTGTGAGATATAAAGTCAGAATTACCTTTTTTATTTATTTTTTTGTGGCGTAAACAAGCTTCCATTAGTACAGTGCACTACCTACTGCATATTTTGAAATTTTAGTCACTCACTGTTGGTCAACACTGCCTTGTCACAGATTTGTTCTGTTAATGTCCAGTTCATGATTTAGAATTGAATATTTAGTTGTTATTATACATACTATTACACATTTATGGTTCAATAAAATGACTTTGTATATATTTATATATTAAACTTAAAGTGGAATGGATTATAAAATTGAAGTTTGCACAACTCCTTACTTGGGTAAATCAGACTGTTTTTGTTGCAAAATGTGATAAAATTAACACACTGTATTTTACTTTGGTTCCCCACAGTCTGCACATTTAATTATTATTTTAAGTCTCAATTGTCACATTGTTCATCATTTAATCGTTTTATCTTATAGCTGACCAAACGTTTGCCACCCATAAAAGAGGCCAAACCAAGACTGCAAAAGCTGTTCAGAGATTTCTGGCTTTATTCGGTTGTGATGGGCTTCGCTGTTGAGGGCTCAGGTCAGATATTTGTCATTTATAAATCACTTCTATAAGTCAACATATACTTTGGTTTTACATTTGTAGCTGTTTATTTTCTTTTTTTTTATTTGTTGAAGATTAAACAATAGACTATTGCTTGTGATTATTACCTGGTAAAAATAACTGAAGGCCCTGATATACTCACGGCGAAGATCTTTTTTGTTCTTCACTAAGGGGTAAAAAGATGTTAGAAACACCGTTGCAGCGATATACTGTTAGCGACTCCGCCCACACTGCTGCGAGCGATGTTTAGATGAATATGTAAATATTTGCTGCATGCTTTCCATTCAATTGCAAAATTAACAAAAATGGCATCGGTGAGAAAATGGCAGTTAAGAAACTATCTGATCACAGCGATGTCGATGTGTTTGCACCAGCTCTGCAATTCGGCACTCTTTATACAATAGATTGTTTAAAAGCAAGCAGCTTTACAGTATTAAACATGAAAAAACGGTGTCAGTGTCTCTTTCAATTAGAATTACAACTTCAATTTCTACTATAAAGCGGCTCTCCAGTGTGTTCAAGATTTTAAGGTGCTTTAACGCCATGACGTTATTACAACTTGTAAAAAGCACATAATTACTCATAATAGCTCATAATTACAACTTGTTAGCTGGAAATTTTCTGAGAGCTCCTGCCACGGGACTGCTGTACCACCTGACGGCCGCAGATTCATTCAAATGCGTTGAAATTACGCATTTGAGATTACTTTATTACGACATGGTGTGAACGCAGCATTACTCGTGAACAGAAGTGAACCAGAGAAGATTCCACATCAAAGAAGGAGGAGCCTCAGAGCCACACCTACCTATTACATCATTGCTACAGACCAATGGTAGTTTGAAGGTGTCGAACTCCAAACAAACTTTGTTTTGACCAGATTTTGTTCAAAATGACATCACACCAGTTCATCCTTTGATTTCTCTTGAAGTATATCTGGGCCTTGAAGGAAGCCTTGTAATATTACTGTTAATAATACCCCAATATTAATTGATTTACATAAGTCAATCTGAATATTGATGATATCTTCAGCTGATTTTGAGAAATGTTCTTCAGGCTTGTGGCCGGAGGAGTGGTATGAGGGAGTGTGCGAGATTGCAACCAAATCCCCCCTGCTGACATTCCCGAGCGGAGAACCGCTGCGCTCAGAGCTGCAGTATAACTCTGCCCTGAAGAACGATACGGTCACTCCGGTACTGCTTTGTTTCCTGTTATAAAAGACAGATTGTTCTCTGCTTCCAATATTGCTAAATCAGATCATTTTGGTCAATCCCGACATGAGTAAAACCATAAAGTAAAACCATAAAAGCATTTTCGGTCCCACTTTATATTAAGTGTCTTTGACTACTGTATTACTAAAAAATTGAATTAATAATTTGATACAGTGCATTTATTGTGTACATGCATGTTTTTACAATGTGGGTCATTCCATGTCAACTGTTTTGTTCATATTTTTCTGTAAAAAGACAAAGATAAATAGTGATGAAAGCCAAAATATTAAATGTCACAGATGTATATTTACTGAGTAATCCACTATTTTGAAGAGGGGGGTCAAAATGATCATTTTCACCTGAGATTTGGAGCCAATTTACAGGGGTGTAAAAATGACTTTAGAAAGATGGCAGCATCATTATTTTATTTTTACTCAGAGATTGGTAGGTCTATTAGTAAAATCTGTTCTTTGTTTCATTATAAGTTAAACATCTGTGACATTTAATGTTTTGGCTTTCATCACTATTTATGTTTGTCTTTCTACAGAAAATATATCAACTAAATCAAAAATTTGAGCCGTGGACGTTTCCGAAATTTGGTTGAAAGACACCTAATATAAAGCATGACCACATTTTCATTAATTAAAAATAAAATAAATATTAACTGAAATAAAATAAAATATAACAAAACAGCTATTTGCCAAGACAACATTCCTCATTTTCATTTAGTTTAAGTAAAAAAAATAAAATTAAATAAACTAAAAGTAAAAGCTAAAAACTATATAGACGTATTTAAACAAAAACTATAATAGTATATCAGTGATACTAAAATAACACTGAATTTTGCATCCCCAAGCATCATTATTCACCTTGTAAAACTTTGTGTTTCTAGGCCGAGCTGAATGATTTGAGGGGCACCATCATTAACCTGCTGGATCCTCCTCCTGAGGTCGCTGCGCTCATCAATAAACTGGACTTTGCCATGTCCACCTACCTGCTGTCCGTCTACCGACTGGAATACATGAGGTACGAGGGAGCAGAGGACTGTTTTAGACTTGTGTCTGATGATTTGTTTGTTTTTTTTGTCTGAACAGTCACATGACCTCTTCTAACTTCTCAGGGTGTTACGCTCGCTGGATTCTGACCGTTTCCAAGTGATGTTTCGTTATTTTGAAGACCGAGCTATCCAGAAGGATAAATCAGGTGGGCTAGACCATTCATCTGTTTCTAGATGATTTAAGGAATATTTTGTAACCTCTTTTAAGATGCTACAGTCAACCATAGTTATAGTTTTATATATAGTTTTTTATGCACTGGTTAATTTTGAGTTTTTGGGCTATTTTGCTTCCATAACATGCTATTAATATTTTTGCTATTTTGATATTTTTATACAATCATATGTCACCAAAGTCACCAAATTTTTAGGTTTTGGCTGTCTGAACTTACTGGAATAATTCTTTTTTTACTGAAGTAAAAGAAACATTAAATATAACAAAAATAAGCATATTTTACATAAAAATATGGTATTTTTTGAGGTAAATAAATAAAAAAAAAACATAAATTGATCGTTTTTATTTTATCGAAGATAGTAATATGACATTTATTTTAAAAAAAATTTTGGGATCACACCTGAGACCTTCGTACCCAAATTTGTCCACGAAAAAGGACCAATTAAATGCTTGAGGGTTAAACATAGCATTTCAGAAAACTTGTAATACAAAATTGAATGCCTTAATGTACTGTGATTAATCAACTGGGGAAGAATGGTGATATCTTTTAGTTACAATTTGCCCCATTCACCTGTGGCATCTTGCCTAAAGATTCAAGTTTAGCAGATGTATTTATTTGACAGCTTTGATGTGATTATGTTTCCATTTTGACCTCTCAGGAATGATGCAGTGTGTCATCGCAGTGGGTGACAAGGTCTTTGATGTCTTTCTTCAGATGATGGCTGACAAGGTAAATGAAAACTGAAGTGCTTGAAGTGCAGTTTTAGCATCTCTTTCTAACTAGACTCAGATTGAGGACATGAGCCACTCGTTGTTGTCCTCTAATATTAGATATCTTTCATCCTAGGAAAAGACCAAAGCCCATGAGGAGGAGTTAGAAAGTCATGCTCAGTTCCTGTTGGTCAACTTCAACCACATTCACAAGAGAATCCGAAGAGTGGCCGACAAATATCTGTCAGGACTCGCTGAGACGTGGGTGCTTCTCCATTACAATCACAGAAAATGATTCCAGGCTATACTAAACATTTCTTCTTCTTGAACGTTCAATGTAACTGTGTCTCTTTGTTTTTCTTCTAGTTTTCCACACTTGTTGTGGAGTGGTCGTGTCCTGAGGACCATGCTGGATATATTACAGACCCTGTCTCTTTCACTCAGCGCTGTATGTGCTTCTTCCTTTGCTCAGATCAAGTTTAATGTGTTTCCTCATATGGAGATTTGTTACAGGAGATGTTTATGATACATTATTGATTTCTTGAACTGTTCTTTAGGACATCCACAAAGACCAGCCTTATTATGACATACCGGACACTCCGTATCGCATCACAGTGCCAGATACATACGAGGCCAGAGAGGTACATTTACTTGAGTTATTTATTTATTTTACACTTATTAAAATCACAGGAATATGTACTTGTAACAATATATTATATTATATTAATTTATGATTTATAAATTTATATTAAATAAAAAATATACTTATTAAAATATAAATATATTTTTATTTTTATAAATGTTTTTTTATTTAACATATTTTTTATATAATTGATTACTTTTATATTATATTATATATAAAAAAAATTGTTTTACTTAATTTTTACTTTTACTTTCATATATATGTGTGTGTTATTTCTACTTAAATTTAACTATTTAAAAATTTAAAAATTAAGGCTTAATGTCGAGCCCTGTATATTATATATATTTTTACATTTTATTAAATAAAAATATAATTATTAAAAAATATAAATATATATATATATATATATATAATTTAAAATTATATATTATTAATAAAATATATTGTTATATTATATAATATATTATTATTATAATATATATTATATAATTAGTTTTACTTAATTTTTAACTTTTACTTTCAAATATATAATATAATATAATATATTATAATATATATAATTTCTACTTAATTTTTACTATTACTTTAAAAATGTATCTTTTTAGCATGCTATTGCCTATGTGTTAATGATACATTTGGGATGTCACATGTCACGTGTAGAGCATAGTGAAAGACTTCGCTGCCCGCTGTGGAGAAATCCTTAAAGAGGCCATGAAATGGGCGCCATCGGTCACCAAATCTCACCTACAGGTTTGGGTTCCTATTAAAAAAAACAACAACAGAGAATTAACCTCAACAGTATCATCCTCTGCAATGATTTTTTTAACATCATCAATGTATCGTCCACAGGAATACCTGAATAAACATCAGAACTGGGTGTCGGGTCTGTCTCAGCACACGGGTCTGGCTATGGCCACTGAGAGCATCCTGCACTTTGCCGGATACAATCGTCAGAGCACCAGTCTGGGTGTAAGATGAACAACTTGTGTTGTGCTTTAGTTCATGCTGAAGGGATATTGACTAGTTCGTCAGTGATTATATAAACAGGAAAGTATGTTCTCATTTCAGACCACTCAGCTCATAGAGAGACCAACATGTGTGAAGAAAGACTACTCCAACTTCATGGCCTCACTCAACCTGAGAAACCGCTATGCTGGAGAGGTAGTGCTAAATAATAAAGCAGAGGCTGTTGGGTATTTTATGAAAGAAGCATCAGAGTCTTAACTCCTCACGTCTCGTATGCAGGTGGCAGGAATGATCCATTTCTCAGAGGCCACGAGGAGCACGTCGGATCTGAATAAGCTGATGATGCGTCAGATGAATGAAGCTCTGGACGGAGGCCAGCCAGAAGCCTTCACTGAAGCCATGTTCAAAATGGCTGCGCTGTTGATCAGCTCCAAAGGCATGTTACTCCATTATTTTTCCCATATTTTCCATTGTTGCAGCTCCTCTGTCTGTCAGTAATGCTCTGTTTAGTTCCTGTCTCTATGAAGCCCCTCCCGCCCCTTAGAAATGTCCCGCCCCTTACCATAACCGCCAGTTTCAACACACTGCTAACTAACTCAACCAGGCCCCGCCCCTTTATTCTGCGTATGAATTATTTAAATGAGGAATATTGTGACGTGTTTGTTCCCAGAAGAAAACTCAAGACTACAATGGAGGCGTTTTAGGGAGTGAAACAGTGACACTGATATAGAGAATAACTCCCACTGGAAGGACCTTTTTCATGCTCAAACAGCAACATTACACACTAAAGAAAGATGAACATGGAAAAAATAATAGGACCCCTTTAAGAGAGTAAATAGAGTATTGTTTTTATTGTGTAGAATGGGACCCTCAGCTACTGCATCAACTGTGCTGGTCTCCATTAAAGATGTTTACCGAGAATGGCATGGAAACGGCTATAGCCTGCTGGGAATGGCTCCTGGCTGGAAGGACAGGTGTTGAAGTCCCGGTAAGACACACATGTAAATGCATAAATATATGTAATGTATAATATATGATCTACGCAGTACACTAGTATTCTGTTTGTGATGTTGCAAAAATCTCTGCTCTTACATTAGATGAATATTGTTCCATATTATGTACATATCTTAGCTATCCAGGTTTTACAAAATGCTTTTCAACTTCATTCTGTGCTCAGTTCATGCGGGAGATGGCTGGCGCGTGGCAGATGACCGTCGAGCTGAAGATGGGGCTGTTCTCCGACGCCCAGGTGGAGGCGGATCCCCTTGCGGCTTCAGAGGAAAGTCAACCCATCCCCTGCCCACCTGACGTCACACCCCACTACATCTGGATTGAGGTTACTTCCTGTTACTTTGTTTATCCGTCTAAGCTTACAGGGCATTTTCATAGCTGTAGATTTACCCCGCCCAAAAGCTCCTTATGATACACACCAGAAATAGCTTGAAGACTCCTTGAGAGGAAATCTCACTCTCCTCTATCGTGATGGGGTCGTTCTTGAAATAGAACTGCTGTATCAGTAAAATTTTTACTTCATTTTGCTACAAAATTGCTGTTTGAGCAAACAGTTTGCTCTGTTTAATTTGTTGTGACAAATGTTTTATTAACATTTACATTCACTCATTTAGCAGACGCTTTTATCCAAAGCGAGGAATTTCAGCTAGCAATACTTTGTCCAGAATAGTACAAGCTAGAACAAGGATGGATTTTAAGAACATGAAAGCATAGAAGCACTTATTTCATCAAGTTAATTGTCTTTTTTCCCATTTGTATAGTTTCTGGTCCAGCGTTTTGAGATCGCCAAGTACAGCAGTGCGGATCAGGTGGAGATTTTCGGCAGTCTTTTGCAGAGGTCTCTCTCTCTCAATGTTGGCGGCCCAAAAAGCAGCCTGAACCGTCATGTGGCGGCCATTGGACCTCGCTTCAGGTTAGCAAGAAGACTAGACTGTAAAAAATGATTTCAAAAAGATTATTGAAGTACGTTTTGCAAGAAAATACTTCAAAATTTCACATTTAATTCAGTGTGTCACTTGCCGTTTCTTTGTAATTATTTGTCAAATTTACTAGAGATTTCTAGTAAATAGTAAGTAAATCCAACATCTTTTTTTTTTTTCAGTGTAGTCCATTACATTTACACTTATTTTGTATTTTGTAAAAATATTTCTCTTCACTCAGGCTGTTGACGCTCGGTCTTGCCCTCCTGCATTCTGACGTAGTGACCAACTCCACCATCCGTAATGTCCTGCGGGAAAAGATTTACTCCACCGCCTTTGATTATTTCAGGTACTGCAAAAAAAATATTGGAGTTTTTGATATAATAAATGCTTTTTGAGAAGTACTTCCAGAACCAGAACTGCTGAAAAAGTCTCTGGCTTGTGTCCTTTAGTGAATGAATTGAATCCTGATTATATTTAACTCTTTTTTTCAGTGTCGCATCGAAGTTCCCCACGCAGGGAGACAAACGTCTGCGCGAGGACATCAGCATAATGATCCGCTTCTATGCCAACATCCTCTCCGATAAGAAGTACCTAGCTGCTAGCCAGCTCGTGCCACCTGGTGAGCTTGGCTCCAATCCCCCTCAAAGCTCCCTATCTGCTGGGATTTTCGGATCGCTTATCGTTTCCAGCACTTCTCCGATATCGATATTAAGTAAGCCTCTCTTGCTACAACTGTGCAACTACAGTGCAGCAGGAGCATGTTTATATGGTTCAAATTTGCATGGCTGCAAATTTGAAACCAATACTAAAAATGCACGGCAATCATCCGGGCTGCCAAATTTATCAATTTGTCGCTAAACGCAAATTGACAAATGTATCCGTCCAACCTCCCCCCCCACCCCTGTACCGACACCACCCTTCTCTATCCATCGTAGAAAACATGGTCTCATCAGAACATTAGCGCTTTCATGTAAAATGCATGATCATTTCAGTACCAGAGAACTAATTGAACTTCATTCGTCCCTTAAAGCCTCTCCATCGTGTGATGTGCTACATCGCCAGACAGCACCGCAAATCAGTTGCTTCGCTTGGTATTTACTCGTCGAATGTATAATTTGCAGGCTCCACTTTCTCGAATGCTGTGTGTTAATAATTCATTAAAGAAAATGGGAGTGGGAAAGGAGAAAAAAGTGCTGGAATGATGATAGACAAAATAGTAAAAGGAAAAGAAAGTTGGAAATGGGGTAAAAAAAATTAAATTAATTTACATATCACTTAATGGGTGAATTTCACAGAACCCGTCAAGAACATGTCCAGGTCATATTTCACCTCTAAATCAGAAGAAATAAATATAAAATCTATTTTTTTTTAAAAAAATGTTTTTTTTACACATTTTCCCAAAACAAAACTGTCACTCTAAAATAGAAAAAAAACCCTTTATATTATTATTTAATTTTATTTTATTTTATTTAGTGTGCTTATTTTTTTCCCCATCAAAACATCACAACAATATACAATAAAAAATATAATTATAATTAAAATTGTAATGTTAGGTGTGATTAACCGTGATTAATTAGAAAATTAGAAAAGTATGCGATTAAAATTACTTTTTTTTATTTTATTTTATTTTATTTTATTTTATTTTGTGCCCTCATTATTTTTTTCCCCATCAAAACATTTTTTACACAAAGAAATGGTGCTAGAAATAGTACTTTTTAAAATATGTGTGAAATCGTTTACAGTTTAATGAGTCATATCAATGGCCAAATAAAATCTGAAATGACAATGACAATGTCATTGCAATATGTAAATGAAAATCTAATGAGATTCATCACTGAAAGAATAATTGGTATTACAAATAAACTCAAAAGTAAAACATTTAGATGCATTGAAGCTTAAATGTCATAAAAATAATGTCACAATGCATTAAAAATATGAATGATAAATAAATTGACTTCATTTTCTTTAGGCTAAATATAATTGCTTTTTTATTTTGATTTTAGGGAGAAATATGACCCGTACAAGCTCTTCATGAGATTCACTCAAATAGTTTAGGCGTTCAGTACCAGAAAGGGGAATAAAATTCTGCAAAATCCTTTGCTTGACTAAATTTCCTTTCACAGACAACCAGGATCCGTCCCTGAACAGTTTGTCGGTGATGAACGCCACTGACCCCAGGAACAACATGGACATGACTGTGGGTTCCCGGCAGCAGAGCGCTCAGGGCTGGATTAACACCTACCCCCTGTCCAGCGGGATGTCCACCACCTCGAAGAAATCAGGTATCGCTCAAATGTGCAACAGGTCTTCAGGCCTGTTCGCTGATCCTGATTCGTTTTAATAGTTTAATCTGTTTAGCCAGTGTGCTCCTGTTAATGCTATGATCTCCCTGATTGTTAAGAGTCAGCAGCACTACACTTAGCTGAGCAATAAATGCTTTCTGAGCTAATGGAAATGAACTAGTGTCACTAATTACTGTTTTGTTTTTTGTTTTTTTGGACAAAAAATGCTGGTTATTTAATATATAACAATGTAATATATATATATTAGGGCTGTCAAAATTAACACGTTACTTTTGCGAAAATTTTTTGTTTTTCATTTTAACACATTAAAAATATTTAACGCAATTGACACAGCATCCATTTTTTTCCTGGCATCCTTTGGCTAGTGTTACATTATATGAACAAACACCCAAAACGCGCTTCAGACAGCGCTCCAGTACCACATTGAGTTCTCTTGAACGGACAAAAACACACAAAATTATATCAAAATGCCTGTTATTGGCGAGTATCCTCATAAGCACAGTCTTAAAAGAGTTAAAAAGTCTCAAATGACCATAAGAGTTATGAGAAAATCGAATGTGTTTCAGATCTGCATCATGTGCGTCAGGTCTTAAAATGACAGCAGCCTAATAAACCTGCTGCTGTCTGTCATTAATGTTAATCAAAGAACAAAAGACAGAGAAAATCACTCACTGCTCTTGACTGAATAACTTCTGTAGCTTTAATAAGGATTAATCTATAAATTTTGGCAGAGCAGGTAAAAATCAGAACAATATACAATAAAAAAAAATACAATTCTAATTAAAATGGTAATGTTAGATGCGATTAATCACGATTAATTAAAGACAAATGTGATTAATTAGTTAATTTTTTTAATCGATTGACAGCACTAATATATATATATATATAATATATATATATACAGGTGCTGGTCATATAATTAGAATATCATCAAAAAGTTCATTTTTTTATTATAAATTATTTTTAAAAATGAAACTTTCATGTATTCTAGATTCCCTACATGTAAAGTAAAACATTTCAAAAGTTTTTTTTTTAAATTTTGATGATTAGAGCGTACAGCTCATGAAAGTCCAAAATCCAGTATTTCAAAATATTAGAATATTTCCTAAAATCAATCAAAAAATGGATTTGCAAAACAGAAAAGTTAAAGTTCTTTAAAGTATGTTCTTTTGTGCACTCAATACTTGATCGGCAGGACATATTACAGCAAATGACTTGCTCCTAGCCCAAATTACTGCATCAGTGAAGTGTGGCATGGAAGTGATCAGCCTGTGGCACTGCTGAGGCACTATTGAGCCTTCAGATCATCTGTATATTGTTGGATCGACTGTTTCTCATCTTTCTCTTGAAAATATCCCATAGATTCAGGTCAGGCATATTGGCTGGCCAATAAAGCACAGTAATATCATGGTCAGCAAACCACTTGGAAGTGGTTTTTGCACTGTGGGCAGGTGCTAAAGTCCTGCTGGAAAAGGAAATCAGCATCTCCATAAAGCTTGTCAGCAGATGGAAGCATAAAGTGCTTCAAAATCTCCTGGAAGATGGCTGCATTGACTTTGCACTTGATAAAACACAATGGACCAACACCAGCAGACGTCACGCCCCCCCCAAATCATTATTGACTTCAGAAACTTCACACTAGACTTCAAGCAGTTTGGATTCTGTGCCTCTCCAGTCTTCCTTCAGACTCTGGGACCATGATTTCAACATGAAATGCAAAATTGACTTTTATCTGAAAAGAGGACTTTCGACCACTGTTCACTGTCCAGTTCTTTTTCTCCTTAGCCCAGGTAAGATGCTTCTGACATTGTCTCTGGTTCAGAAGTGGCTTGGTAGTCCTTTTCCTGAAGATGTCTGAGTGTGGTGACTCTTGATGTGCTGACTCCGGCTTCATTCTACTCATTGTGAAGCTCTCCCAAGTGTTTGAATCGGCTTTACTTGACAGTATTGTCAAGCTTGCGGTCATCCCTGTTGCTGTAGCCACCCCATTCAGTAATGACCTTCTGTGACTTACTCTCTTTGTGGAGGGTGTCAATGATTGTCTCCTGGACCATTGCCAAGTCAGCAGTCTTCCCCATTAGTGTGGTTTCAAAAAACAAAAGATACCCGGATTTTATACTGTAGGGATGGTCATTTAATGAAACTCAAATGTAAATATTCTAATATTTTGAGATACTGGATTTTGGACTTTCATTAGCTGTACGCTCTAATCAACAAATTTACAAAAAAAAACTTTTGAAATGTTTTACTTTACATGTAGGGAATCTAGAATATATGAAAGTTTCATTTTTTAAAATAATTTACAATAATACACATACATATTGGTTAAATATATATTTTATATCATTTTATTGGGTAGAATCTTGGCTCTTTCTACCCAATCAAATAGCTTGATGTAACAAAAAAAAAAAAAAAATAATTAAAATTATTATGATTTAACATTTTGGTTGTTCCATTTATTTTACAGGATGTCATACATATTTTGCAGTCACAGCCAGGGTTATTATAGTTAACTGAAACAATAACCATTAAAAAATACTAATTTTGTTACTTGATATAAAATAAACGTTACCTGAAACAAAATAAAATATAAAAAACGTATTTTATTTTAGCTAGTTTCTCATTTTTATTTAATTTAGCTTGATGTACAGAAAAACTAAAACTGAAATTAAAATGAATAAATCCCATACATATATATAACAACAAAAAACACAACAAAATGACTAAAACTTTAAATAAATTTAAACTGAAAATGGAAAATATAAAAATAAAAACTACAAAGAATTAATAAAAACTACAATAGGATCTCAATGGTACTAAAATAACATTAGTAACACCAGCTCTGAATGCTAAGCAGCTAGAGTAGTTAAAGTATTACAGAAGCACCTCTATAAGTGGCTCACAGTTATATGGCCACGGTTCAGATAGACTAATATTAAGTCCTCATGCAGCTCTGCTACTATGTCTTCTGTTGTTTCCTTTCACTATAGGTATGTCTAAAAAGAGCAACAGAGGCACCCAGCTGCACAAGTACTACATGAAACGCAGGACGTTACTGTTGGCCTTACTGGTAAGGGGCGCATTTTTCCCCAGCCTGATTTCATCCTCAGTTCCTGATAAACAAATGAACTCCTGTGTCTTGAGCGTCTTTGCTCTGTCTTTACAGGCCAGTGAGATCGAGCGACTGACCACTTGGTACAACCCGCTATCAACACAGGAGCTGGCCATCGCCACCGAGCAGTCAGTAGAAACCAGCATCTCCAACTGGAGATCCAAATACATCAACCTGAGTGAGAAACAGTGGAAGGACAATGTCAATTTGGCCTGGAGTATCGCTCCGTACCTGGCTATGCAGCTTCCAGCTAGGTACGCCAACAACAAGAATATTAGCTCTGTTCCAAACTGTAGTGAGCTGTAGACTGCATTTTAAGGCATCTTGACATGAAGCATGTCTCATTTTGACTTTTAAGGTATCTAATTTTTAAAATAGCTCAGCCTTATTAAAAATGGACTATATTATTTGTGTTTACTAATGCATTTTTGTATTGCATCATTTGTTTAGCAAAATTAGGGGTTTTTTTTCCAGTCCAGGATTCTGCCTAGAAGAAGGTTTTGTTACAGAGCTCATGTTTTGATGTCAACATATGACCTCTTTTTTTTTCTTTGTAGGTTCAAAAACGCAGATGCCATTGTAGCTGAAGTGACCCGTCTGGTTCGACTGGATCCTGGTGCTGTTAGTGATGTGCCGGAGGCAGTGAAGGTTAGAGCCGCCATTCTGCCACAACAGAACATGAACTGCCACTACATGCTAAAAATCAATCTCAATGTTGCATGTGTTTTTCCCACAGTTCCTGGTGACATGGCACACCATTGATGCTGATTCTCCAGAGCTGAGCCACATCTTGTGCTGGGCTCCTGCGGATCCTCCCACTGGCCTCTCGTACTTCTCCAGCATGTACCCTCCTCATCCACTCACCGCTCAGTATGGAGTCAAAGTCCTTCGCTCCTTCCCTCCCGTAGGTACCAGCAGGGCGGCGCTAGAACAGCGGTTCTCAGCCTCCCTGACCTCCCACTGTCATTTCTGGTCTTCCGCTGTAATGACAAAGCTGCACGTTTTTTATTTACGCCAGCTATGAGTGACAATTTAATGTGTGTGACTTTTGATCATTGAAAAAATGAGACACTCTTGTCTTTCCAAACCCGTATGACTGTCTTTCTTCTGTGGAACACAAAAGGAGATTGAGGAGGTTGTTCATGCTTTAAACAGCACAAAAGTGTCATAAATGTGGTCCTCATGTCGCTTTATTCTTTGTGTGCAGAAACAGAATGAAATTTTGAAATGTTTTTCTGATCTTGCGTTTTTCTTACAGGACGCCATTTTGTTTTACATTCCTCAAATCGTTCAAGCGCTGCGGTTTGACAAGGTGAGGAAGAGTGAACTGTGACCTTTCCCGAGCTACCTCTGCCTTTTGTTAGCAAAGCAGTCATTTCATTCACCCCTGGGCTGTTATTAACATCTTTCCTGGCATTTTTGACAGATGGGCTACGTGCGTGAGTACATCCTGTGGGCCGCGCAGAAGTCCCAGCTCCTCGCTCATCAGTTCATATGGAACATGAAGACCAACATCTATGTGGACGAGGAAGGCCATCAGAAAGACCGTACGTAACCGGCTGCAGAGTTCAGTCTGAATGCGTCCAGTTAGTTGCCATTATTAGCCAGATTAATCCAAATTTACATACACTACCATTCAAAAACTTGGGGTCAGTACGATTTGATTTTTTTTTTAAAATTTTATTAGAAATTATAATTTTATTCAGCAAGAATGCATTCAATTGATCAAAAGTAACAGTAAAGACGTTTATAATGTTACAAAATTTTTTTATTTCAAATAAATGCTGTTCTTTTGAACTTTCTATTCATCAAAGAATCCTGAAAAAAAAAGTATCACGGTTTCCACAAAAGCACAACTGTTTTCAACATCAATAATAATCATAAATGTTTCTTGAACAGCAAATCATCATATTAGAATGATTTCTGAAGGATCATGTGACACTGAGGACTGGAGTAATGATGCTGAAAATTCAACTTTGATCAGGAATAAATTACATTTTACAATATATCTGTGTAGAACACAGTTAATTTTAAATTGTAATAATATTTCACAATATTACTGTTTACTGTTTTTTATCAAATAAAAGCAGCCTTTGTGAGCAGACTTGTTTCAAAAACAAAAAAAAATTACTGACCCCAAACTTTTACGTTAGTAAACAAGAGTTTGGGATTAAAATGTGCCATGGGAACATGAACATTCTCTTACCCGCCCAGTCTTTAGAAATCACGCTGAACAGGAAAAGCATCTGACCGTGGCCCATGCATGCATTAGCCAATCAGAAACTGGGAAGTGGCTCTCTGCCTGTCAGTCATTTTTCACGTTCACATGGCAGCTCATACAGCAGTATATATATAACCAGGAAGACAAAATACATATCAATGTTAAACATTAATAGCAGCCCATTAGGTTTAGAATGACATAAGATGTTAGGTTTTAGATGTTACCCACCTGTCCAAACGAACTCTGGTGTGGTTCGACTGAAATATGAACGCAACATGGACCAAAGTCATTTAAATGAACCAAAAACAGGACATGATGTCACAAGATGTGAACCTAAAAAGGACAGAATGCTCAAGCATGCTTGGTTCTTCTTGTCCTAGGAGCTACGCTGTCCATTACAGTTCAGTACAGGCGTCAGAAGGCGTGTCACTTCGCAGCAAATCTTTCTTTGTGTGCAGCACAGGAATTCATGGCACTCCTTTACGTATTATTTAAGCTCTTCATGAGTTCTCAGCTGGTAAAAATATCGTCATATGTACACACATACAGCGAGGGCATTTAGCCCAGCACACAGCATTGCTGTGGATCTTTAGGTTTGGTGTTAAAAATGATAGTGTGAATGCTAAGTGAACCAGGGCTAAATGAAAAAGAGCCAAAAGAACCAAGAGAACTGAACTACAAGTGTGAACACATGCTAAGAGATACAGGTTAATGTGTATTTATTGAATGCTGGGTTTGTGTTGTGGTACAGCGGACATTGGTGAGCTTCTGGAGCAGATGGTGGAAGAGATCACACACTCTCTGTCGGGCCCCGCTAAAGACTTCTACCAGCGCGAGTTTGACTTCTTCAACAAGATCACCAACGTCTCCGCCATTATCAAGTACGTCCACCACATATGAACTGTCATACTACTGCCTACAAAGGCAGTTACCTTCCTAGACGGAATCTTAACTGAAATGGAACCTCATAAGGGAGCGATTAGAATGGTTATATTCCTTTCAACTCCTAAAATCTAAAATAAAAAATAAAAACAATTAAAAATATAGCTACAAGCAGCCATTAAGGGGCCAAGCTCAAAGCAGCAAGCAAATCATCAGTAATCATCAGTAAAATAGCATTTTATTTCATATACTTTATTGTAGTTAGTGGCAATTTAATATTTTGTTCAGTTATAGCGCCACCAACAGGTGCAATCCCACCACTTTTTTTTATGTGTCCTCAGAGTGTGCCCATGTCAAATTTGGTGAAAATATTTCATTTCGTTTAGGAGTTATAGATATGTATATGTATGAGTATACATTAAAAAATAACCCATGCATGACTTTGATTGCATTATTTTGCCACTTACTATCAAAATTTTGGCATTTGGGCTTTAAGGTGTAGCCAACAACATATGTTTCCGAATTTTCTATGGTTTCGTCTCGATCGAAACATAGCACGTTAGGTATCGCTGGACTCAGGAATCTAAGGAGATGACTCTAATGAAAATAAGTCAACCACATCAAAAGTTATGAGCATATGAATATTTGATTTCACCACTAGGTGGCGCTGTCTCGAAACTTCTTCAGGGCATTGTGCTGATGACCCATACTGAGTTTTCGTTAATGCTTTAAAAAAAAAAAAAAAAAATTTTTTTAAAAATGGCCGATGCCCAAAATGGCCGATATGCTAAAATTGGATATCATTCCACTTTCAGCGCTACGTGATTGAACCCCTAATTAAGCTATTAAGATATTTTGCATTGTTTAATTAAACCTTTCCCTCACCAAAAGTTGATCACGGAAAAGTCTGATTCTTATTTTTGTATGGTGAAAAAAATTTTTTTTTATAAGTGTATAATATTTATTATAAGTGCGCTGCAGTTTTGTCATCTGCCGCTTTAAATGCTCGAGCTCTTTGAAGCAGGACAGATTCTGATTGGCTGTCAATGTTTTTATTGTTCATCAGCCAGAAAAAAATAATTCTGAAAGTAATTTCAACGATATCGATCCTCTGTGTCGTTATTGTTATAGTTGTGGTGTGAACTCTTTTATGTTTAGAACAATTTTTACAACTATATCTTTATTGTTATAATCCTTTGTGTGGGCCTTAATTTAAAATAGGCTTTACTTTCTTTATGCAATATATACCTATAATAATAATAATAATAATAATAATAATAAAGCACTGTATGTAAATAGAATAGAGATCAAAGCATGTTGTTCTTGTTTTCCAGGCCTGTTCCAAAAGGAGATGAGAGGAAGAGAGCGTGTCTGAAGGCGCTGTCAGAAATCAAAGTTCAGCCAGGTCATTTTAAGATATATCTGAATAGTTACTTGTGATAAGAGTAATTGCTCTTACTTGGGTATTTGTGTCATTTTTTTAAATGATCTGTTCATGACTTTTCTAACACTGTAATCAGGATGCTATTTGCCAAGCAATCCAGAAGCTATCGTCCTCGATATCGACTACAAGTCAGGAACACCTATGCAGAGGTATCGCAAATCATCACAGCTCACCGTGAACTCTTGTTCTTTTGCTCACATGCTATCTGCAGTATCGACAACATGCGTTTACATTGCACGTGTGATTTATGAGGTCATTAGCATTACCTTGTTTTTACAGTGCTGCCAAAGCCCCTTATCTGGCAAAATTCAAAGTTAAAAGGTGTGGAGTTAGCGAGCTTGAAAAAGAGGGTGAGTCGCACACGACCTTTTATATGCCAATTAACTTGCAGTGATCGTAAATATATTTATGCAGTTTTTGTATTATCCTCCTGAGCGACCCATTGTCTGTCTGCAGGTCTGCGCTGCCCATCAGACTCTCCAGATGAAGGTGATGAGAGTTCAGAGATGGCTCAAAAGGTCTGCTGGCAGGCGGCCATCTTTAAAGTGGGTGATGATTGCAGACAGGTCAGTATCATGGGAAATATCAGTTCTTTTTTGGACACATTTAAATGTAAATGGGGGAATCTCGTGAAACCTCTCAAGTCTGTGTCATATTTTACTTCAAAATAATAATAGAAAAAACGAAATTGTAGTTGCCTAATTTAAGGACCATTCAGATGTTTTACATTTTCATAATAAACACATTTTCCCCTAAAAAATCTCCTTACTGTATTGCAAAAAAAAATTCTAATTCTAATAATTCTAATAAAAATCTAACTCTAATTACTGTAATAATGGAAAAATATATAAAAATGTAAAAAAAAATTTAAAAAAAAAGTAAATATATAATTTATAAAATATTAAATAAAAATAAATATTTTATATATATACACTATCATTCGAAAGTTTGGGGTCAGTAAGATTTTTTTTTTTTAAATTCTATGCATTTTATATTTTTATTCAGAAAGGATGCATGAAAATTAATAAACGTGACACTAAAGACATTTATAGTGTTACAAAAGATTTATATTTCAAATAAATATTGTTCTTTTGAAGTTTCTATTCATCAAAGAATCCTTGGAAAAAAATGCATCATGATTTCCACAAAAATACTGTTCAATATTTTTTTTTTCCAAAAAATCTATGTTCAACATTGATAATAATAATCATAAACGTTTCTTGAGCAGCAAATCAGCATATTAGAATGATATCTGAAGGATCATGTGACACTGAAGACTGTCACACTGTCAAAAGTATAACATTTGTTATTTAGTTAAAATGCATTTTGGGGTGAAATGTGACCTGTATGGAAATGAAATTCAACCATATAATTATTTTCCAATAAATTGATTGATTCATTTGTTTCTCTCGTATCAGGACATGCTCGCTCTTCAGATCATCGGTCTCTTCAAGAACATCTTTCAGCTCGTGGGTTTGGACCTGTTTGTGTTCCCATACAGAGTTGTGGCCACCGCTCCTGGAGTGAGTGACCTTTGAGCTTCCTGTGAGACTTCATGTTGATAACCTGCTGAAGTTCTGCTAACCTAGACTTCTTGTTTGATTCTTTTCAGTGTGGCGTGATCGAATGTATTCCCGACTGTAAGTCCCGTGACCAGCTCGGCCGGCAGACTGACTTTGGCATGTACGACTACTTCAGAAACCAGTACGGGGACGAGTCCACACTGGCCTTCCAGAAGGTGACAAACATTTGCTTCAGTAAATATCATAGATTAACATTTCATTTTGTATGTTTAACATCCCTCCAGATATTTATATATACAAGGGCACAGCTATGAATCTGTTTTAAAGGATTAGTTCACTTCAAAATTAAAGTTTCCTGATAATTTACTCACCCCCATGTCATCCAAGATGTTCATGTCTTAATTTCTTCAGTCAAAATGAAATGAAGGTTTTTGAGGAAAACATTCCAGGATTTTTCTCCATATAGTGGACTTCACTGGGGTTCAACGGGTTGAAGGTCCAAATGTCAGTTTCAGTGCAGCTTCAGAGAGCTCTACATGATCCCAGACGAGGAATAAGAGTCTTATCTAGAGAAACGATCTGCCATTTTCTAAAAAAAAAAAAAAAATTATATAATTTTTAATCACAAATGCTCATCTTGCATTAGCTCTGCGATGCACCACGCATTACGTAATCACGTTGGAGGAGAAAATGAGATGGAGTTTTTCGCCCTACTGCGGTACTTCCACCTACGTCACGCATGACCTTTCCAACGTGTTTACATAATGCGTGGCGCATCACAGAGCTAATGCAAAATGATAAACATAAATGATAGAAAATGATAAACATACTTCCTGTTTTGCACAAACTAATGTGTTTATTGAATTGCTGATCGTTTATTTTTAATGCATCTTTTGTCGCTTCTCTCTTTTAAAGGCTCGATATAACTTCATCCGCAGTATGGCCGCGTACAGTCTGCTCCTCTTCCTGTTACAAATCAAAGACAGACACAACGGCAACATCATGCTGGACAGCAAAGGCCATCTTATCCACATCGGTCAGTCTAGCTAGCTTAACTCAAAAAAGCATTTTATTTTCTCCCCAAATTCCACTTATAATGTTAGTCATGGTTTCTTGTGCCGTCATTTAGACTATTTGACAAGGCTGCATTTATTTGATCAAAAATACAGTAAAAACAGTAAATATTTTTACAATTTAAAAGAGCTGTTTTCTATTGTATTATATGTTAAACTGTAATTTATTCCTGTGATCAAAGCTGAATTTTCAGCATCATTGCTTCTGTCTTCAGTGTCACATGATCCTTCAGAAATCATTCTAATATGATGATTTGCTGCTCAAGAAACATTTATGATTATTATCAATGTTGAAAACAGTTCTGTACATTTTTTTTTTTCAGGATTCTTTAATGAATAGAAAGTTCAAAAGAACAGTATTTATTTGAAATCTTTTGTAACATTATAAATGCCTTTACTGTCACTAATGATCAATTTAATGCATTCTTGCTGAACAAAAGTTTTAATTTCTTTAATTTCTTTCATTTTAAGTTGTTGTTTTTTGTTTTTGTTTTTGTTTTTGTTCAGTTTTAGCTTTTATTTATTTCCAGTTTGCAATTTTAGTGCTTCAACTTAAATTTATTTCAGTTAGTTGCCAAGGCAACATTTCTATTTAAGTTATTTTTTATTTAATATTTATTTTATTTTAATGTTTATTTTATTTTATTAACAAAAAGGTTTTAATAGGTTGATAATAACCCTGGTAACTACTACATATTATTTTTTTTCTCTATTATATCTATAGTACATCAAACACCAAATATTTTCATCATATAACCTCATTAATTATTCCATTTAAACATTAAATAAAATTATTAAATTTTTTATTTAATTTAACCTGTTGGTGCTCTTTGTGTGTCGATCAAAAATGACCGTTTCTTATTTTTATTTTTTTATTTCAATGAAATGAATGTACAATTTTTTTTAGTTAGATAATGTTTTTTAATATTTTGCATTTTTAGGGGATTTTATGGTACTAAATTATATTTACTCTGTAGTTATAATCCATTTATTCACTTTTTGAGTATAGACCTGAAAATGAAATTTCCAACTTAAACTGTCATAAATCTTGAATGCTTTGGAGCACAGACTGAAGTTTGAGCTCTTTTCAAAGATGACACTTGGCAAAAAAACAAGATGAAATGACTGATAGTTTGTGTTTTATATATTTATTTATGTCTTATAGACTTTGGCTTCATGTTTGAGAGTTCTCCGGGTGGGAATCTGGGCTGGGAGCCCGACATCAAGCTGACCGATGAGATGGTGATGATCATGGGCGGCAAGATGGAGGCCACACCCTTTAAATGGTTCATGGAGATGTGTGTGCGTGGATACCTGGCCGTAAGGTAAGACGGGCCGCTGTTCAATATTTCAGCATCCTCAGAAGATGATAGATTAGGTCAGACGTGTTGACACTTGAGTGTGTCTGGGAAGGATTTTGGCTGCAAACCACCTGAATATTTTAAAGGGGTCCTATTATGCTTTTTTCATGTTAGTGTGTAATGTTGCTGTTTGAGCATGAAAAAGGTTCCTCCAGCAGGAGTTATTCTCTATATCAGTGTCACTGTTTCTGAACTCCCTGAAATGCCTCCATTGTAGTCTTGAGTTGTCTTCCAGGAACAAACATTCCTCATTTAAATAATTCATACGCAGAATAAAGAGGCGGGGCCTGGTTGAGTTAGTCAGTAGTGTGTTGAAACTGGTGGTCATGGTAAGGGGCGGGACATTTCGCAAACATGCTCGAAGCGCTTGACCAATCACAACACACTGCTCCAGCCGACCAATCAGAGCACATTGTGCTTTTCAGAAGGAGGGGCTTCATAGAGACAGGAACTAAACAGAGCGTTACTGACAGACTGGGAAGAGAGGAGCTGCAACAATGGAGAATATGAGGAAAATAATGAACATTCAAGCATGAAAACCTGTTCTAGTAGAGCCCAAAAACAAAATCAAGACTTTGAAAATGGGCATAATAGGTCCCCATTAAAATTGAATAGGGTTTGTTTTCTATTATTAGCTGGTTTTGCAACACTGACACTGTTAATAAACTAAAATTAATCAACATTGAATCAGAATTAAGCTGAATAATGACACTATTGTCTTTTTAGAGCTGCGTTATTTTACATAATTAACACTATCATTTTACTGGTTATCACTGTAAAGCTGCTTTGAAACAATCTATATTGTATAAAGTGCTATAGAAATAAACCATATGACTTGACCGTATGTGTTTTAATGGTTCATCTCAGGCCGTATATGGATGCTGTCGTGTCATTGGTGACGTTGATGTTGGACACAGGGCTGCCGTGCTTCAGAGGACAGACTATCAAACTCCTGAAGTATGTTACTGAATATGAAATCATAATTTAACTCTCAAATCTGTCATTTATTCCTCTGAAACACTGATCGTTATTCATTGTGTTCGGCAGGCAAAGGTTCAACCCCAATATGAGCGAGAAGGAAGCTGCGGCCTTCATGATTAAAGTCATCGAGCGCTGCTTCCTCAGTAGCAGGTAACACACATCACTTTTGTCACATGATATTCAAAGAAAGAGCTTTATTGTTATCGAATCTTTCATTTTTAGTTAATGTTAACATATGAAACCTTATTGTAAAGTGTTACCATAAACGTTTATGGTTAAATTCTTTGTTTCTTCGATACAGGAGCAAAACCTACGACATGCTGCAATACTACCAGAACCAGATCCCATACTGAGACCGGACTCGCACATCCGCCTTCGATCCGACTTCTCTTCACCGGCCTCAGATTGAGATCAGTAGTCACTATCAGTCTATTAAAATCCTTTATGACGAGCACTTTATAGATTTGAATGATTCACCCACTCTGATTGGCCCAGATCGCAGCGTCCAGGTGTGTCACTTCCTGTCCGGCTGCCTCAGGGCCTCTCTAGTGAACCGCTGTACTCCTAAAGCTGCATGTATGTCCTCTTATCTCCCTTTAAGGCATCTGCCATGACGGTTTGTGCGCGAGTTCTGACATTCCATGCGTAGAAATACATCCTTTAACTCTACTTGAATCTTTACTGGGTTCAGTTGCATCACCCAGGAAGCCATTTTCTAAGACTATGGCACAGATTGCACTGTAGATTGTGTGCCGTCAGCAAATGACCCGTGTTATGCAATACATTGATGTTTGTGCGTTGTGTTTTGTCTATACGTCGTGTTCGGCACTGCACTGAAAAAAAAATTATTCCTCAGTATTTTTTTCTTGTTTTCCAGTACGAATATCTTAAGATTCTTCAATCAAGATACATTTACTTGAGATGCAAAATAACTTATGATAGAAGTCTTGCTTTATGAAAAAAAAAATGTATCAAAATTAAGTCTTAATTTGGGGTTAGAAAAATAAACTTAATTTTTTTTTTTTTTTTTTTGCTGACTCCATTGGATAGATACATTGATACATTTTTTCATGTCTTGATTTAATGTTTACATATTTGTACTGGAAAACAAGACAAAAGTACTGAGGAAGAAAATCCTTTTTTTTTTTTTTTTTTGCAGTGATGAATGGGTGAATCTCACGAAACCTGTCAGGAAGTGGTCTGAAAATTATAGAAATTAGTTTTGCAAGAAAATTGTCTATTTTTGGGACTATTAAGGTCATTGTGACATTGTGCATATACATTTTTAACCACAATTTCTTATTAATATAATGCAAAATGTCGCTTATTAATATTTATATGTCATGAAGGTATTTGTTCTACTGCCTTTTAATTTGTTGATTTAAATAAAGAAAAATGTTTTTTTTTTTGTTTTTTTTACTAGAATACAAAAAAACTTTATTTTACTGAGAATCAGGATTGTATGGAAGCTTGTTTCCACCACTGAATAAAAAGTTGCAATTACCTTTTTTATTTTTTTATCTCGTAATTCTGACTTTATATCACACAATTTTGACTTTTTCCTCATAATTGCGAGTTTTTATCACACAATTTCTGACTTTATACCTCACAATTCTGACTTTTTAATGCAGAATTGTTTATATCTCGCAATTCTGACTTCATAACATGCAATTGCGTGATATAAAGTCAAAATTGCGAGATATGAAGTCAGAATTGCAATATAGTCGCAATTCAGATTTTTTTTCTCTCGCAATTGCAAGTTTTTATCACGCAATTCTGACTTCATAACTCAAATTCTGACTTTTCTCTCAGAATTTAGTTTCTATCTCGCAATTCTGACTTTATAACATGCAATTGTGTGTTATAAAGTCAGAATTGCAATATAAAGTTGCAATTCTGACTTTTTCTCGCAATTCTGACTTTATAACACACAATTCTGACTTTATAACACAATTCTGACTTTATATCATGCAATTCTGACTTCATAACTCACAATTCTGACTTTATATCATGCAATTCTGACTTCATAACTCACAATTCTGACTATATCTTGCAATTCTGACTTTATATCTCGCAGTTCTGACTTTATATCACGAATTGTGAGATATAAACTCGCAATTACCTTTTTTTTATTTTTTATTTCATGGTGGAAACAAGCTTCCATAGGATTGAGAGAATGAGAATTACAAAAAAAAAAAAAAACTAGTACACTGTCTGAATGCATTACAGTAATGATAAGAATAATGCAATTAAATACAAATAATAAAAACTTATGCAAAATATCCTAATGCTCCTCAAAAATAGGCTTTATTTTCTTCATGTGAAAAATAAATGAGATTTTAGGGTGAAATCTTGATGTGTTTTCATGAGATTCACTCAGATGTTGTTTGTGTGTTTACTCCTAACAGGGATCTTCAATCCAAAAAGAAAATGTAGTTTACTGACTTTATAGAATATCTGGTGATCATTATGTATGTCATTTGGCATGTATTTTTCCTAAAAACATTGAAGATGTAATTTCATAGTGGTTAAAATAGGGAGCTGCAAGTGTTATGTTCATTACGTCGGTGGGGTTACGATGAGAGATTTGCTGTATAGTCGCTATTCCTCATTAGCTGTCGTAGTTTCACTGCTTTTTTACTCACTGTAAGTGAATAGATATAAAATAATCTCTACACATTAGAGACAAAAGCTTTAGTCCTATGAATAATTTTCCTTTAATGTTACTTAAAGAATAAGAGCTTATTTTAGCTTATTATAGCAACAATAGATTATAGAAGCTATGCTCAAGTTCATCTGTATGTATATATGTGCGTCTGATATTTGTGACAATAAGAATATGGCAGAAAAGACATTATTTCTATGTATGTTGACGTTTTATCCGTTTAATTATTGTTTTAATTGATTTGCATCACCATTAGCATCATTGACAATCAAGTCACTTGTTGAATTGTGTTCTGTGTTCAATCATGAAATGTTCATGTTTGTCAGTGAAAACACGTTTGAGAGAAGCGTCACATGATGGGAACGTTTCTTAACCTCATGAAAAGCCGTTGCCGATTATATACGCCGTTTGTCCACATTTGCACTTTTAACATTTCATTGCTGTCAGTATATTCAATCAAATGTATTTGTGAACAGAAATGGACCTGAAATCATCTATTAAAATACTTGGACAAAAATGTTCTCCTTGTAGTCTTTGAAGACGCCACCGATTTGAAACTCTCGTCAGTAATGTACGATGATTGTGTTCCATTATTCATCGTAGGCACTCGAACCTGATCCATCCCTTCTGTGTGTTATACCTCGAGGACGGTTTAGATGCTATGACTCCTCACACCATTAATATTCAATTGCTTGATGTAGCAGAACTGCTGAGCTAATCCTGCTAACGGTGACCATCACATTTATGGAGCTTCCACATGTAACACTTACAAACTCCTTATAAAAACTAATTGGATGAGCCACGTTTGAACACTGTAAAATAACACAATAGGCCACAAGAGTTTGTCTGTTACAGTTTTATAAGTAAGGAATGTTCTTATGCGTTATGCAAAGCAGATTAGCAACATGATAAAAGACACCAATGTTCAGTTTTATTATTATTCCTAATTGGGACAAACTTCTGCCAAGTAACGGCTTCAAATGAGGCTCATCAAATCAGAATTTAGAGTCAAAATCAGTTTTATAATGGCCAATTGCACATCTATTGAATTCTGTATTGATTCCCTTCTATGTTTATTCAATTAAGAATATTTGTGTTTTTGTCATACTGTTTTTATAATGTACTGACAACAGCAATAAACCAAAGACGGTTGTGCAGTTCCATGTTTAAAAATGTTAGGCAGTCCACATTACGCTGACACCAAACAACATTACATTTACTATATATATATATATATATATATATATATACATACATATATATATACACAGTACATCACATATATATGTGTGTGTGAGTGTATATATATATATATATATATATATATAATGTTTGTATGTACATGTGTGTGTGTGTGTGTGTGTGTGTATATATGTATGTCACATTTTTGTAAATATTTTATTATATCTTTTCATGTGACAACACTGAAGAAATGACACTTTGCTACAATGTAAAGTAGTGAGTGTACAGCTTGTATAACAGTGTAAATTTGCTGTCCCCTCAAAATAACTATTCAACATAGCCATTAATGTCTAAACCACTGGCCATAAAAGTAAATACACCCCTAAGTGAAAATGTCCAAATTGGGCCCAATTAGTCATTTTCTCTCCCCGGTGTCATGTGACTCGTTAGTGTTACAAGGTCTCAGGTGTGAATGGGGAGCAGGTGTGTTAAATTTGGTGTTATCGCTCTCACTCTCTCATACTGGTCACTGGAAGTTCAACATGGCACCTCATGGCAAAGAACTCTCTGAGGATCTGAAAAAAAGAATTGTTGCTCTACATAAAGATGGCGTAGGTTTTAAGAAGATTGCCAAGACCCTGAAACTGCGCTGCAGCACGGTGGCCAAGACCATACAGTGGTTTAACAGGACAGGTTCCACTCAGAACAGGCCTCGCCATGGTCGACCAAAGAAGTTGAGTGCACGTGCTCAGCGTCATATCCAGAGGTTGGGAAATAGACGTATGAGTGCTGCCAGCATTGCTGCAGAGGTTGAAGGGGTGGGGGGTCAGCCTGTCAGTGCTCAGACCATACGCCGCACACTGCATCAAATTGGCCTGCATGGCTGTCGTCTCTGCATGCATGCCTCTTCTAAAGATGATGCGCAAGAAAGCCCACAAACAGTTTGCTGAAGACAAGCAGACTAAGGACATGGATTACTGGAACCATGTCCTGTGGTCTGATGAGACCAAGATAAACTTATTTGGTTCAGATGGTGTCCAGCGTGTGTGGCGGCAACCAGGTGAGGAGTACAAAGACAAGTGTGTCTTGCCTACAGTCAAGCATGGTGGTGGGAGTGTCATGGTCTGGGGCTGCATGAGTGCTGCCGGCACTGGGGAGCTACAGTTCATTGAGGGAACCATGAATGCCAACAGAGCATGATCTCCTCCCTTCGGAGACTGGGCCGCAGGGCAGTATTCCAACATGATAACGACCCCAAACACACCTCCAAGACGACCACTGCCTTGCTAAAGAATGTCTCCAGACCTAAACCCTATTGAGCATCTGTGGGGCATCCTCAAACGGAAGGTGGAGGAGCTCAAGGTCTCTAACATCCACCAGCTCTGTGATGTTGTCATGGAGGAGTGGAAGAGGACTCCAGTGGCAACCTGTGAAGCTCTGGTGAACTCCATGCCCAAGAGAGTTAAGGCAGTGCTGGAAAATAATAGTGGCCACACAAAATATTGACACTTTGGGCCCAATTTGGACATTTTCACTTAGGGGTGTACTCACTTTTGTGGCCAGCGGTTTAGACATTAATGGCTGTGTGTTGAGTTATTTTGAGGGGACAGCAAATTTACACTGTTATACAAGCTGTACACTCACTACTTTACATTGTAGCAAAGTGTCATTTCTTCAGTGTTCAGTGTCACATGAAAAGATATAATAAAATATTTACAAAAATGTGAGGGGTGTACTCACTTCTGTGAGATACTGTATTATATAGGTGTGTGTGTGTGTATGTATGTATACATGTCTATACAGTACATATATATATATCATGTGTATATATTCATATTTTTATATTAAAATTTTCAGTCAATTCTTTGACTTTAAAGATGTCAAACAGGTTTATTTATAAAATATCCAAACTAAAATTGTGTGTGTGTGTGTGTGTGTATGTATGTATGTATATGTGTATATATATATATAAAATCAGTAATACAATGGTACTGTATTTTTGATCATATTCATATAAAATATTTATATTCCTTGATTTCAATTCTTGGGCTTTAAAGAGGCCAAAGCAGTTCATACTACAGTAGTTCTCTGTAAGTTCAGAGGGAGAGATCTGAGAGCTCAAGCTGCTTTGTAAGAGAACTGAAGCACAAGAAGCCTCACTGTCTCCAGGAATTCCACTTCCACATCCATACATTAGTAGAAATACTGGGTTGCCATGGCAACGGTTCCCTCAGCACTTCAGGGTGGGGGAGGTGGGGGAGGTGGGAGTGGGCTGCAATAAAAAGGTGTTGCCACTGATTTCTCCCGTCTCCTGAAACATGCCCATTTATTCTCGACAGGGCAATTTTCAGAAAGCGCAATTGAACCCCTCCCTTCTGCCCGTGATACGGCTGGAGGCGCTGTGGGTGGGGTGGGGGTCTGTTGCATAAAGAATGCCACTGAATGTGTTTCAAAGCAGGTTTGGCGCAGAGACCACAGAGGATTCTTGAGTACTGCACCTGCAACTCATGAGCAGATTGAAGCGCAGTACCTGCAACTGCACTTATTGAACATCTCAGCGAACTGAGCAGAAACACTGAGAATCAGACTCTGTTTAGATGAGGGAGTGTTCTGATGGGATTGCCGTGGGCAGTGCATGTGTTAGGGCTCCGGTGAGCGACCGCAGCACTGCTACTCTAATTTTTAATGAGCTTAGAGATTATGGGCTTTAATGTGTAGTTGGTTGTCATGAGAACGTGCCAAGAATACTTTAAACTAAAGGCCCATTCACACTAACTATAGATGAGCAATATCACACTCGTAGCCATGCGATATGGCTGTATATCAGTACGGCTGTGATTCGGCCGTAGGTAATAACAGCGTGCTGATATACAGCCGTATCGCACGGCTACGAGTGTGATATTGCGTTTATACAACAGTTCGACGGCACGAGTGTGTAAATAAATAAGAAACAACAACGGAGTGTCTTTAAAACCCTCTTTTGTGCAGAACTACTTCCTTCCGCCACGGATTCAAATCGCCTGAGCGATCATTACCTGTGTCTGATATATCATTCTTTAGGTCTATGTTCATAATACTATATCCATTATAAAGATCCGTTTGAATGTCCGCTGAGGAATGCGATCTTTGTATTTGTCCTTTTTACAGCTAAGGGAATTTTCCATAACATACAGTGCTAAAACAGTGTCCTTTGTTTACAAAAGTCCCTTTCAATTTAAAGGTCTTTTGTGACTGACCCATTCACTCATAAAGTTTGCCGCCATCTAATGGCTTATTAATGTAACTTTCACTCAATCCATTTTACACACTAATGGACCCTTACAGTTGGGGGCTCGTCCGGGATATTCCCAAGAAACACGGGACTGAGAAGTGATCCTCCATCACAGGTAAGTTGTTTTTAATGATATCCTGTGGTGGTAGGACACAAACTGGTGTGTTGGTTTCTCTGAGGGCAATAGCAAATACAACATATTATTTATATGAAATAATATTTATTGAAAAACAATATTTAAATTAACAACAATAGCCATTATAAATGACAATAGGAAATAAACACAATTGTACAATTCAGTCAAACATACAAAAGCAGTGCTCTACAGAATGCAAGTTAAATACAGCCTTAATATTAAATTATTAAATTTAACATAGCCCAATTCAATTTGCTCAGGAACAAGTAATAGATTAATAAGACTGAAGACTGCCCGTTTTACCCAAAATGAATTATATCTCATGTTTAACGACTACAAGAGCCAGCAGCAAATCCCCTTAGCAGTGGCCAAGATGAAGCTGTACTTGGCGGGTACACGAGCACCGAACGGCTGCTGATGGCCTGGAGCTCGCATTGTAAAAATTGTAAAATAGGTGCTATGATTCTATGTGAGCCACATATTTCAGATCTAAACAACTACATTCTCACCTAAAAACTCTTAAAACTACAGTTCATGGTACAAGTGTAGTATTTGTAAAAAATACGGTGGATTTGCTCAGCCGCCATGACAGTCACTTCAAGCGGAGTGATACAAACGGTGAAAAGGTACCAGTGCTGTTATGACTAGAATATTGCCAATCAGATTCGAGAACCAGAAAGAACTGTTGTATAAATAACTATAACGACCACACCAACGCATGATATCGTTCTGTTTATTCTAAGTGCACGATGCACTTTTGTCATCTGCTGCTTTACTATCCAGGTCATGGTGAGTAAAGGTGACAGCGGTGAGTGAAGATCCCAGTAGTACCGTAGTATTATTAATAGAGGCTGCTACAAACCTCACTGTATCCTTTTAAGCACGTAAACAAGGCCGTAAGTGTGATCTTGGTCACAGACCCTCTGCTCTCTCCGACACACACACACACACACGAAACTAACGCAACATGACAGTGATGAATGGGCAGAGAGCCGCTGATGCCATGTGCGCGCGCTGCGGTTTGATGTCAGACCCTCTGTGAATCTGCATACATATGGCGGGGGGCTCTGCCCATGTGACCCATTAATGTTAATCAAACGTGCTTGACAGTTCCTGATTAAAAATGTTGTTCCTAGAGGCCAGACTTCACTGGAGCAGGTACATTCACTGCATTTTAAACAGCAAGAGTTTGAGTCCATCGCACATAAACACACTGTAATCACGAGGAATATATTGATTCTGGTTCTGATCCAGATTCCTTAACGGTTCTGTCAATGATTCATTTTGAGGAAGAATAAACTACTGTTCAAAAGTTAGGGGTTGGTAAGATCTTTAAATGTTTTTTAAAGAGGTCCATTACTAAGGCTGCATTTATTTGATCGACAATAGAGTAAAAACAGTAATATATTAAGTATTAGCTATTACAAATCAACTATTGTAATATATTGTAAAATGTAATTTATTCCTGTGATCAAAGCTGAATTTTCAGCATCATTACTCCAATCTTCAGTGTCACATGATCCTTCAGAAATCATTCTAATATGCTGATTTGCTGCTCAAGAAACATTTCTGATTATTATCAGTGTTGAAAACAGTTGTGCTGCTTCATATTTTTGTGGAAACCTTGATACATATTATTCTGGATTCTTTGTGAAATGCGCTTTGTCATTTGTTTGTTATATTGGTTTGTGAATCCAGTTAGTTGAACATTAATTAATCATATGATTAAAAAACATGTTCCTACGGGTCATGGCACCAATTTCAGCATCCTGCATCTTTCAAAAATCAACTGTACCTTTGAATTACCCAGTCTAGCATCATCATGTGCGACGAAGAACAAAGAAAAAGAAAAAAAAGGCATCAGAATTTCACATTAAACCTTTTTTTCTTCTCCCTGTCCTTTGTGGCCCTTCAAGCTCAGGCAAAGGAGCCCATTATGTGTCGCCCTAAAGCCTGTTTTGTATAGCACCATGGCACAGTGTAAATAGAGAGCAGGGGGACGGTCTTTCTCTCTCTCTCTCTGAGAGGCTGCTGTACTATTCCATGTGAAAGGATCAATATGCTAAACTCTCGCAGTGCCCACCACCTGTAGGGTCGTTTCTTTTGGGCCGTTGCACTGTCAGCCTGGCAGTCTGTGCCATTACATTCAGCCCAGTGAAAGAAAGAGTGAAAGAAATAAAGAGAAGAATAGACTCAATTCTGCCGGACGGGCTCGCATGTATTTCCCCCCCTCTCTCCTGCATTAATCCAGGGTTCGAGGGGCAGCTGCTGTACTGGTGAGGCCGACACCTGGTGCAACACTTCTTATGCAAACCGCCCAGAAAAAAGGCTGAACCGAAGGTGTTTGGCAAACATTTTAAGACTTTGCATGCAAATAAATGACATACAACGTCTTTGAGCATGTCATATGGAATAAAAGAACAAAAGTGGCAAAAAAAAGTGAGGAAAAAAAACTATACACACTAAAAAATCTTTTATTTTTTCTACCCAAGTCCTAGGTTGAGCCTTTTGGGTCATTTTTGGGGGTTATTTTTCCAGTCTTTGGGCAGTTTTGGTCTTACCAGCTCTTGGGTCAGACGTAACAACCCAGGCGTTGAGTTAATTATCGTGGGCTTTTTACAACCTCTTCAGGAGAGAGCAGTGCTTCTCCATCAAATTGGTGCATGTCTCTGGTAAAATACAGGTTTGTGTACATTTTATTTTATCTTTAAATTCATCATTGTTCTGTATATCATTTATTACATGCAAAGCAACATCCAGGGGTGGGATGTGAGTAACCTAAACGAGTGTTGTTTCGGTCTTTTCACGTGATGGAAACGCCTGTTGCTTTGCATAAAATTTTATGATTTTATTCAAAAAGATACAGAATAGAAATACTTAGGATGTTAAAATATGTTCTCCGAATTGTACACCGATTATTTATGGACAGGTTATGGAGTCAGTCGCAGCATTTTTCGGCTATGAGTGAAACACAGGGTAGCGGTTTGAAGTTAGGAGTTCCCTCGCCGAATGCAAGCCATCTCCGGCACGAGATTCAGCACCATTACAGTGGAAACAGGACAACAGAGACTGGTTGATTACACTTAAATTATTTCTAAATGTTTAATTTTTACTTCTAATATTTGTTAAATGATATTGGAATTATCATGCAAACCAGTGGTTGTGTGAAGTATTTAAAAAAAAGTTTAGAGGATTTAAGGTTAATTTGTAAACATTAAATCATGTATGAAGTTAAAAAAAAAAAAAAAAAAAAAAAAAAAGCTAGTATTACGGTAAAAATGAATCAACCCAATTTGCTGGGTAAAATTAACCCAACATGTGATCTCTCATATTTTCCCAGCCCTTGGGTTGAAAACAAAAACCCAGTGTTTTTTAGATTGCAGGATTTTTACAATTGCTTTTGGCACTTGCCATATGATGCTTATCAGCCTGTTGCTTTGCAGTTGCCTAGGACTTTTTCTAGGTTGTTTCTTACTGGCCAAAATCTCTAGATATGGCTCATTAAGTGTAGGAGTTTGTTCAAATCACTAACTTGAACTACAAGCTTGCCTTAACCAAGAGCAACATTTTCGGATGCAAATTTGCATCGCGCAGCAGATGCCACGACCATGGGCATTGGACGCTGAAAGGCCTTTCATGCATTTAAGGGCTTCCTGCAAGATCTGCATGTGATTTTGCCTCCTCGCAGATGTGTCTATAGTTAATCTATACTTAGCAGACGGGACGAGCGGGGGGAGGCGGCATCAACATACAACTCATTGTGCCTGAAACTGACCCCATTCAGGGTCATTTGGCATGTGACACCACTTGAGGCGGGGCTTAATGGCCCCGTAGAATCAGCCACACAAGGACCATAAAAATGCCAACCCTCTTTTCCCTTGGGGTAGGGAGGTGCATGCTGGCCTCTTGACATACACTGGCAAGCCTGGAGGGGGGGAACAAAAGGAGGGCCGGTCTAAATGGCCACGAGAATGCCGAGCAAAAGAGAAAGAAAAGCACTGGTGAAGGAGAGAGCCGCCAACTCTGATTGGTGAAACTCTGAGAGGGACTCCCAGATGGCAGACGGACCCCTTGTGCCACGGCCGGTTAGAGCCCGGCTGGGGGGAGGGGACCAGATTCTCTCTCGCCCCCTCGTCATTAATCATCGGTGACCCCCGGGCTCACTGACGCAACATTCGGCTGTGGATGGTGCAGAAACTCAAGTGCATTTGCTTTGAATGTGAATGAACTTGAAACGTTCAGCAGAAAATCATTTCAACTCGTCCCTTAGTTCAATCAATAACACGTATAAAGCAATGCAATTTGCAATGCATTAAAGTACACTTACAATGGAAGTAAATGGGGCATTTTAAGGCCACAAAATATGGGGTACCACATATTATTGTGGAAGCACCTACATGGATTCTTCCTTTAAAAGAAAAAGCTATAAAGCAAATCTAAATAAGGCACAAAAAGTCGAGGTACAACTTTTTTTTGTGTTAAAGCACTTGCATTAGTTCTTCCTTTAAAACGTTTGACATATTTTTAGTTATTTGTGTAATTTTGCACTCTAAAAATGCTGGGTTAAAAACAACCCAAGTTGGGTTGAAAATGGACAAACCCAGCAATTGGGTTATTTTAATATGTTGGAAATTAACATTTATTAATGTTTAATAAATGAACATGAAGTTTAAAGAATAAAAATTAAACATTTATTAAATTACTTATTAATAAATGTTCACCTATTGATTATTACTGTTGCCTTAAGTAACTGTGTCCGATTTTTAATTTCCAACCTATTTTGGGTTCATTTTAAGCAAGCCATATAATCATTTTTAAACAGTAGTTGGGTTAAATAAAACTACCCAGCACGTTTGGCAAACATTTAACCCAATCGCTGGGTTGGTCCATTTTCAACCCAACTTGGGTTGTTTTTAACCCAGCATACTTTATAACTTTGCACAGCCAATGTCAAAAAGAGATTCTGTCACATTTACTTCCATTGTAAGTGATAAACGCAAACAAACAGGAAGGAATTCAAACACACAAGGACACCAGAGTTTTTTTGATCAAGATTTTAATGAAAAGATTCTAAAATGACTTCTGGTAGCTGTACATTAAGACTGTGAACGTGAGATGAGCTCTGTACACTGTTTTATTCACATGAGACAGAATTTGAGCTGCATGTAGCTCTGACCTGAATACAAGCTCTCTGAGGAAGGCGAAACCGCCGTGTTGTCCGCGAGCCGTGTTCAAGGCTGACCGAAAACACGCAACAGTAATTCCAACTAATAATCGTCAAGGGCAACTTGTCTTCCTTCACAAGTGCGCCAAACTAATGCTTCTACTGGTGACTTTTTTTCCCCCCCTCCAAATTCCTGTCTAATCTGACATCCTGCTTTCATTCGAACTGAAAATAAATTTTAATCAGCATATAAAGTTATTGGAATGCTTACGGACAGGCTAGGATGACTAACGCTCTAGCATTTAAACGTGATATGGCGTTTAAGTGAAAACATATGGGAATCATGCCCACCTGCTATGCACATGCTTGTAAATCTGGCTTTGGTTTAGTTTGTTTGGGTTGGTTTGGTAACTTGAGGTCCCTACGAATGCCTAACACTTACCAGTTATGTTGACAAAAACAAAACAAAACAACATATAATACTATCTGGGATATGTAGAATTGGACAAAACTACACATTAGCAGCAAAAAAGTGTGAGATAAATTGTTTAGACAAGTAAACTTTGCGATTTGTAAATAACTGATAAGATGAAATCGCCTAGATCTTGCGTAAAGGACCTCAGTGAGAACTTAGAAAGTGCATTTTATAAAGCTTAAAAAGATATGTGATCTGAGAGTAATAAGATGCATCTGCATTCTGTTGGCTAATGAGAAAGTGAAGAGATGTGAGCGTTTCTTAGGAAAAACCTTTGGCTCTGTTGGGCATTTGTAAATAATAAACAACGGAATCGACCGGCAGCCTTGAATCACAGCACGCAGCAACATGGCAGCTTTCGGTACATAAAACACAACCTTGAATGCCTTTGACACAATTCTAAAGAGTCCCTTCCTGTATCGGTGGGCAGAGGCGTACAGACAGAGAACATTTAAAATCGACAAACAGCCTTCAAGTGTCCGTGACAGAAAACACATGATCCAGAGCACGTGCATGCTTTGAGTAAGATAAAAATTACAAAAACGATGTGGGATACATCCTTTATGATGGACACTTCATGGAGAAATACATTCCTCATGTCTACATCTTCACAGGTTGGAAAATGATCTGTCTTGTGTCTTTTTTTTTTTCTTTTTTTTTTTTAATTTACCTCTCAGCTTACTACAACAGAATAAACTCAGACCCTGAAGACACGTCGTCTCACCCAAACTCTTAAAAAGTCAAAACAGGATCAAACAAATAAATACATTCATCACTGACAATAGACATTTGATAAAAAAGTGAACACTGTCAGTAAGTGTTTGCACCAATGTAGACGGAGGAGAGGCCAGTCGGTTTTTAAGATGCTTCTTTTGTGGACAATGAAAAAAAACAGGCAACTCAGAATACATACAACACATTTTTAAAACAATAGACTAAAATAAACTAAAAAAAAATAAAGAGAAAGAGAGATGACTAAAAAAAAAAAAAAAAAGAAAAAAAAAAAAAAACCCTTAAAAAATAAAATATATTTATATTTATATATATATATAGATATGCAGCAAGTCCTAAAAAGTTACTTTGAGGTAAATGTGTATGTACTTTTATTCATGCGTATTTACATATTTAAAAAAACAAAAAACAAAAAAAAACAAACAAAAAAGCAGCAGATTCATAAAAATAATCATGTCAACGACAATATGATTTTCATAAGGGATGTCTCGGCACGTCTTAAAGGGCCAAAAATCGCAAATCAAATGTAGCAGCCGACCGAAATCAAAAGCATGCGGCTATGTTCACAGGGTAAGACACACGGTTACGATTCGGTTTGCTTTCGTTTAAAGATGGTGACATACACAGAAGCAGGTTCAAACTGGCCTCCCCTCACCTGAGGTCTATGACTGTAAAGAGTTTATGTAAACAATGAGATATTATACACAAGTATATTTAATGTCAGACAAGCTGTCAATCAATCATTCAAAATGTGCTTTGGTTTAGAAAATAGTCTGAAATTTTGGGTATGAGCTTTCATCTTATTAGTTTATACAGTTCGCGCTTACTAGAATGCTTTTTTTTTTTCTGTTTTTTTTTTTTCTCTTTTTTTGTTCAAAAACCCTCTGGAACTTAAAAGTAAAACTCTTCCATGTACATCTCTGGCTTTGTTTTTGTTTGTTTTTTTTTTTGAAGGCGTTTTGAAATGGGAACACACTCATAAAATCTATTTCGTAGGAAACTAGTGTTTTGCTTTTCATCAATAAAATACAGAAATTGACACAGTATTGACACAGTCTTACAAATGTAGTCGAAAGCTCCGCATTTCAAAATATGCAGAACTATCCCTGAAGTTTTGAAGTAGAAATATTATTGTCACAGTTTGAAACTTTTTGTCATCCTTTTTCTGCTCTTCCAGTTCTCTCAGCTATAGTCTCAAACGCTGGAATCGACAACAGAGCCTAGTATCACCCAAGACATCGGTTCTTTGATGGTATTCAAATGAAGTGCTTGTAAATTAGCAAGATATCAGTGGGAACTTCTTCCTGGAATCCATTTCAGTACAACTGACAACATCATCAAAAAATATTTAAAAAGTCTCCCTGAGTTGAGATGTGTATCAACACCAGAGCACACTTATACTGTAACAAAACAAATTTTAACATCCAAGATATGCACAAATTTGAAAATAAGACTTTTTGGTGACTGTCTTGCATTCATATGTAACTGGCTATTTGGGTTAGCTTTGGTGCAAAGACATGAATATTGAGTTGGAATGAGTTTATAGAGAAATTATAAACGTCTCCAAAGTTTGAGCAGGCAAATTAAAGACCAAAAGGATTCCAGGAAAAAAAGACATCTGTAAACATTGCTCCATTAACACGACTATAGCTGCACCCCAAAGTTCATCATTAGCAAGCACAAACACAAGACTTTGGAGAAAGAACCAGAAACAAATATCCCACCCAAAAAAGGAATGCCATTAAGACTTTTACATTAAGAAGGCTAAAAATTACTCATGGAATGTGATACACTGGGATTGGCGAAATAATTAATCTGTAACCGAGTTATGAAATGATGATGGCAGCAAAGAATTCAGCACTGAACTATAAATACATCCATCAGCGTTTGCACCAACACTGACCATGTAACATTCACCCGACACAATTACCAGCATTTGGAATAACCATAAATTTTCAACATGCACACTTTACATAATACCTATACCTCGAATGAATAAATGATGATGGTTTTTTAAGCGACGCCACATAACTTAGCATCGTTTTGGAACAAGGTTTTATTTGGGGCTGATGGCTAATAAGCAATCCAGTGCATCAATTCCTCCTCATTCAGTAAGCTTTCCAAGTATGGTCGACATGTAACACAAAAACCTACAACACTCGTAATGCTCTCTTACAGTTTTTTCTTGCTCTGAACTAAAACAAATTAGTCCTTCTGAAGTTCTTCAAAGTCTCTCTGCAGACAAAGTAAGAAACCAAAAGACACTCTTGAGAAACTAACTGTAAACTTCAAAAAACGGAAAGCAAAGTGGCCCACCATCCACCAGAAGACAGAAGTTCATTGGTTTTTAGTAAAATGTCAAGTACAAACTAACATCCCTCTACATTGCTCTTCATCAAGAACTAAAAGACAAAAGTACATCCTTACCTCTTGCAATGCAATCTAAAACCTTTGGTAGGGATATTCTACAGGAAACATTTGTTGGTAAGCCATTCTCCCCCAATATTAAATTTATCTTTGGATTTCTCTGACATAAAACTCTCAATACCTTAAATACATGCGCCCAAAGAAGCTATTCTCTACAATAATGCTTTTAAAACTTAAAACCTTTGTTGATGGGCAGGTGACAACTACTTTGAAAGCCTCAGCAAACTTTATACATCTATATTCAGAGACCTCCATAGTTCCAATGAATGTATTGTTCTTAATTAAGAGGTAGCAATGAGACAAGTCCATATGGACTTGCCTTGTTCAGTGAAGGGAAAAAAACGTAAATCAAAAAAAAGTGAAAAACAGTACCGACAGAAGTTCAACATCAATAAAATGAACCCTGCCCAACCCATCACCCAAACCAACCCAACCCTCTCTGATCCCAAAAGAAATAAAGGAAAGAATTTCCAGTTAAAACATTCACAGAAGCATATCAATAAGTTATCTAAAGAAATCTAAAAACAAGTACCTTTAAGTTTGGCTTTTCTTTGAGAGTAAACCCCCTATATACTATACGAGTAAACGACAAAGGACACCCATGGCCTCTCGTCACCACTTTGCCATTGGCTTGCATCCAGATGTAGGAGCAGGGTACATTAGGGTATTTCCGTGCTAAATCTGATAACCGAATCAACCACAGTATAAAACTTATCAAAGACCCTGTTTTCCAGCTACACCTAGAATAAAGCCAATGGATGTGATGTGCAGAGTAGGTATACTGGGAAATGTTTGGTTGGATGCACAAAGCTTTTATGAAACACCACATAAATGATGACAGACAAGCCATCTTGCATGTCTGACAACACTATCTTTGAGACCCTTCAAAGAATTTAACCTTTGTATATAGAATAACTTGGTCATTACAAGCCCAAACCTTGCTGAGAGTTTTACATAGACTATACCACCAGAACTCTCGAGAGTGATACTTTTATCAAGGACCAAGAATGGAAAGAAGGAATATCAGACAGACCACATGGACTCAAGATAATCGTAAAACCAAAGCATGGATTGCAGTGGTTGAGAGTGGTCACAATATCCCAAGAAATCATACAACAACATTAGTACCCATTTTTTTACATTCACAGCAATATTCAAAAAGAAAAAAAAAAAAAAAAAAGCATAAGCCCATAAACTCATACCAATTGGTTTATTCTTTCCATTGTTGGGGCTCATTGTTTGAAAGGCTCCTCCTGTAATTTATAGCAGAAGAGAATCCCGCTTTGGGTTATCGGCTCCTTGCAGTGTACTTCAAAAGGAAGAGGTGTGCATTAACTCTTTTTGCTGAGGGTCTCCTGTTCAAGGTGTCTTTGGCTTATGATGGGGAGGTATGCATTCGTAGGTGGCTAATGAGGTTACGCTGCTGGGTAAATTTGCCTCCACATAGCTGACATTCGTACGGCTTCTCACCTGAGTGAACCCGCATGTGCTCCGTGAGCCGGTACTGGCGGGTAAAGCGCATGCCGCACTCCTCGCAGGCAAAGGGCTTCAGCCCCAGGTGGCTACGCATGTGGCGCGTCATGGTGCCGCGTTGGGTGAACATCTTGCCGCAGATGTTGCAGGGGAAGGGACGGGTGAGCCAGTGGGTCTTCTCGTGTTGACGAAGAGTGGCCGGATCTTTGTAGGTCTTGTTGCAGACCGAGCAGCTGAAGCGACGCGACTCGGGGCCGTGGACATGGGTTATTTGCGAAGACAAGTCTTCTGCTTCTACTTCATCTTCCTTTGGATAAGAATCATCATCCTCCTCTTTGATGTACAATTCTTCCTCTGTATGGGTCTCCACATGGGCGTTCAGCTCCTCAGAGCTCGGGAAGCCTTTACCACAGGGAATGCAAACATAAAGGTTGTCACCAAGTGCAGGCTCAAAGCCTTCTTGGCGGTAGACGTAATTGGTGCTATTCCGCCCACCTTCGCTCTCGCTCTGTCCGCTCTCTTCACTTTGCTCCTGTCCATTCTCTAAACCTTCCTCTTCATCTTTACACTGGTAGGATACTTCGGAGTTGCCTTTTCCTCCACCAGGGAGCCTCTCCCCAGCCACGTTCAATCTTTTGGCGACTCCGTTGGGTAAACTTCCACGTTCCGCATCTTCGACCTTTTTGCCTTCACTCTTGGTTTGCCGCCTCTGCCGGGCAACCTGCCGGGAGCTTTTATGCTGGTCAACTTCTGGAGGTGGTTGGCTCTCATCGCATTCTCCTCCACCCAGCTCCATGGGCTCTCCAGCGGTGAGGTTTGGCGTGTTGGTGTTCTCATCAAATGAGGCACTGTTGGCTGTGGATTCTGAGGCAGACTGAGGTGATTCTTGTGGGATGCTGCTGGGACTGACTTCTTCAGTGGCTGTGCTCCCTGAGGGGCTTTTCTTGGAAAGGTCTAGGCCAAGTTCTTGCATGCCACAACTGCCGTTGCTTCCGTTTTTACTCGTTGAGGGACTGAGCGAATTCACCGAGGTGGCACAGTGGGCGTTTCTCGCAAACATCTCGTCCTCAGACAAGTCATCTTTGAGTAGTTCCTCATGCCTCTTTGTCTTCTCACTGTCTTTTAACCCTGACATTTGGTTTGGAGTTACAGGTGTAGAGGACAGCCTTTGGTTCCTAGAAGTTCTTCCATTGGTAGGGGTGGTGGGTTTATTAAGAAGGGATCTCCCATTACGCTTGAGCTTCTTCCTGCAGAGAGCAGCCAAGTCGTGAAGTTGGAGGTAGCTTGCTGCCGTTAGAAGGGCATTGAAATTGTGGTCACTGAACTGATCAGACGACAAAAGCTTGCCAGTGTAAATGAAGTCTAGAACCTGCCGGAAAACCGACGGGTTGACCATGTCCGTATCGAGGTTAATCAAGTTGTCATGAAGGATAAGGGATTTGAAATAGATACTGCTGGCTGCCAGGATGTTCTTGTGTGCCCGAAAAAGGGCATTTTCTACTACTATGATCACATCACACAGATAACCTTTGGCTCTTTGTTGGTTTAGCTGCAGCAGCAATTGTTTGGCATGATTTGGCAATTCCATTTCCAACTTCTTTTTCTTCACCTATGAAACCTAAAAAAAAAAAAAAAAAAAAAAAAAGTTAGTCATTGTCAAGGGGAAAAAAAACATTCAGTTCTATAGCAAACACTTGTAGCAAAAACATGTTTGTTTCTCTGACACTTTGCTGGTTTTCTGACCCATGTTGACATATTCACAATTGGGTGTGGTATATTGAAGCACTCGTCCCTTATTTTTAAACAGCCAATAGTTAAGTCACAGCTTGCTGATCAGTCGCAGGGGAGAGGTATTCTCATTCTAGAATACATCTGACTGGACAAAATCCTGTGCAGTGCAACATAAGTCACAACTAATTTTGGTTAACTCTACTAACAAAGAATAATAGTAAATATTAAATGTGTATAGCTGCTAAAAGTAAACTGTCAATATTTCGGAACACTAGCATACAGATAAACTTGAAGCAAACAAACATTTAATAAAAGCCACAAAACTCTTGCGACCAATCCAATCCACATCATCAGATAATACAGAACAGGGTCATAAACTCTAGAAATTCTAAGCTAATTCAAACTATTAAGCATAAATCCAGACCACAGCACCTATGGTATCTGCCATCAAAGCATGCTTGTGGACAAAGCATATAGTATGCATAAGCTGGCATCTTACTCTTTAAGTGTGTACAAATTCTCAACTTTCAGCTAGAAGCAGAGAAGGGATAAAAGGCCTGAACAGTAACACAATTTCTTTTCTTCTGAGGGCGTCCACTATGGCTTAACGTCCCTGCCAGCAGTCATTAATGCCAGCCTCCAGGGTCAGTCCCTTTGTTGTGATATGGGGGTTGGGTGAAAAAGGCTAGTGGACGTCAGCGATGGGCCTGTGTGACAGACAGCTTGAAACCTGAGCTGGGATATCACCAAGGGTGTGGTGGGAAACAGGTAAACCAGCACCCTTTCCACAGGATGAACAGGCCCCGGCTTGCAGCAGAATCTTTGTAATGCAGCAAGGAAGGTTTCTGGCACTCAGACCAACCGAGACTGGTGTGTCAATGGGAGAAGAAAAAACGGAATTATCTTTGCACAATGCCCAAACACATTTTCACATTTCACAACACTGTGATTATTCAATGCCTTGTTTATGAACAATTAACTACCAAAATTTGCAAGGCTGGAGTACCCGTCCCTGAGGAACACCCAATTGAAAACTTTTTTTCTTTTTGTACTGGATTATTGTAAAAGCTTATCCTTGCATATTTGAGTCAATAAAATCCATTATAATACCGATTTAAATGAAAGCCTAAAAATAACTACTTCTGAAACCCACAAAATTGGGGGGAAACATATGTTTATAAACCATGCTGAATATTTATCAGTTGTTCCAGTGAAGTCAGTCTAACACAGATTAACTATTTATAGCTAATTCATGATGGCAATGTACAACCAAGCCAAAACCAATAATGGAGACAGGAAACCAGTCAGTCAGCAGAATTTCAGTCAGCAGAGTTCAAGACTGCTTAAAGCAGACTAATGATTACTCAGGAAAGTTTGATAAAATATATATGGAGTGAATTTCACTGGATATTTAATTCCCACCAATGTATCAATGTAGTACATTAAAAAGGGCAAAAATGCAATGCAACAGCTTTAAATTACAAAATTAAATATGAATTATCAAATAATAATAAATAATGAACAAAAAATAAAGGACAAATTGTTTAATATTTAGCCATTTTTCACTGCATTATAAAGGAAAAACAGGCTGATCATTTTAATATATTTTATGTTTACAATCTGAACAAATTCTGAACCCTGAATGGCTTCTCTAATATCTCAATTTACTTGTCACAATAAAAACCAGTATGCCCAGCCCTAAAACTATCATATTTGCAGATATCAATACCATCTCATGTTATTTATAGGCCTCAAGTACAGTGGTACAGTTAAAGAACTGCCTAGATAACAATAAACCACAACAGTAAGGGCAAACTTTGATATTACCCAAAACACAAAAGAAAACAGACATTTGAGAAATACATTTATCTAGAAGTTGCACACAAGTCTTGATAAGATGCTGCCGGTCTTTCAATTGCTTTGCCGACATTCCGACCTCTCCTCAAAAACCAGCAGTCCCATCCCAGAGATGAAACAACTACTCTAATCAGATAGATTGCTGCCTGAAAAAAAGTCAAAGTGCAAAAGGGGCCAGTAACAACACGGGTAAACAAGTCTGGCAAGGACTGCGCTCAACCTCATAAACAAGCTTATCCGGTGGCACGGACCCCTGGGGCCCCGATTTTATTGTCTTAATGCCATAAAAACACAGAGAGCACTTTTGCTCTTATGAAAGAGGGCATTGGCAAAACAAAACATTATTCATGAGATGCATCCAGACATAATATCTACCCTACAGCAAATTTTTAAGAACAAAAAACAACTATAAACATAATACATTTTTAAAGTGGCAAAAAGTTTCAGTGAAGATTCAAGGTGACTAAAATCTCTAGAACAGTAAAATCTCCAAGAACATTGATGCAAGTTTGGTTTTAATAACATCAGCTGGGTTAACTTGATAAGAGACACTTCAATAAGTGCTTACTGTAACCAACCACCAGGCTCGAGAGACCCGGGCCAACCTAGAAGCCAAGCAAACCTGATCCAAATAATCTGATGAACGACCTCAACTAAGAGATAACACAATATCACTTATCTGAAGAATTTAAGGCGTTCGTCCACTGCCTGTGTGCATTTCATTCAATGTTACGCCCTATTTGAGCTACAAAAGAGTATTGGCCTTTTATTTCCAACAAAAAAACATGCATAAAACCTTCTTAATGATGACGACAAACAAGCTGCTGGCTCTATTTTAATGTATTTAACTAATTTTAAGTCTGTAATCTGACAATTAATAATGGATATTATTCAACAAAATTGCTTCAAAGTTGCTTAAGAAGTATAGTGAAATTAAGTAAGATTTTTATTTGGAATAACATGCAGCAATGAATCATGCACAATAAGACCAGAATCATGTATTAAATCAATTCTTACAAAAAGTCAACTTGCACTGTGATTACACTACTGATCATTTTGAGTAATGCCATACTGTTGGAGAACTGCAGAACATTTCTTGCATTTTTTTGGCATGCGTTGCTGTATTTTGTGGATAAACCAAAAGTGCATCAGGGTTCACGTGCATGTCATTGTGGACTGGGCTAAACTCACTACTGACTAAAATTGTCAGAGGACAGCAAACAAACACATTCTCACATACCCGTTTCAAATGCACTCTATACAAAACTTCTGTGCATTTCACACTTAAAACCAAATCACTGAAAACCAAACAGAAGATCACAACACATTAAATCCTCAATGTAACATATATGAGCAGCTATTTATCTGCACTCAAAAAAAAATGATACGTTGGATTTACTTAATTTTTTTATGTCAACAGGTTCCACGTAATTTGGTTATGTTGCATTTAATTAACATTATTTATTTCAGTTAACTTACATTTATTACATAAGGTTAACTCAATGGCATTTAGCTGAATCAGGTTAACATTCTTAATTTTGTCCAAAACCATTAAGTTTAATTATCCTAAAATTAAAACAAATAATCCAGTTTAATTGAATAGTTTATTTAGTGGATGCGTTCAAGAACAATTTATACAAAATCTTTACTCTGTAAAGACTCTTGTTAGATGTTAGCCAGAAGATGGTTTTATTCCACCTATGGCATGCCCAAAATAGTTGTTTTTATTATTAAAACAACTTTAATTGTTGTTAGCAGGTCCTCAACCCAAGCACATGTTCTACACTTCACCACAATGGTAACCCCTAAACTATTAACATAACAGAAACTTCTAAATACCAACATAATAGAACAGTAAACATTAAAAAGTCCCTCCATTTTCTCATGTTGCTAAAAACTGCTTAAAATAACACTTTATTTCAACATTTACTCTCCCAGATCAGCCCCTTTGCAAAGCATGATTGGAAGTGAAAGTCCTGTTTGATTGAGTCCTGGTTGAGTTTACTTGATTGAAACATGCTATTTTAATATGAAAACATCAAGTTAAGTCAAAAAGTAATCGTTTCAAGTCAATTTAACGAAGCAATTAAATTTGAACCAGAAACCTAATACAATGGTGTTGAATCAAAATAAGTTGTTTAAATAAAGTGAACAGCATAAAAAAAAATCATTTTTTTTGAGTGTGTGATTGAAACCAAGAATTAGGGAACATAGGGGAAAACCAACCACTCAACCAGATTGGGCAACCCTGGAATAACCCTCAATAGATATATCACATTCATATTCGTCAACATCTCTACACAATCATGTCTGTTTTGCCCAAGAAGTGGTTAAAAGGTTTCAGGTTAAAAGGATAGTCAATAAACATGCCAAGCATGTTAGGCAAGATTTCAGACATGGGTGATGCCTTAAAGCAACATACGCACAATGCATGCTTTCAGACATATATACGCATGAACATCTAAACTGGTCTAAAAGGTTTAAACAATTAAATAGGGGCTATTAACCTATATTCTGGTGAAGAATCTAAATGGACTCGAGTTGAATTTCAGTCAACCAACAAACAAGGTTTACTGCCATTTTCCTGTTAAAAACCAGGAGGGAAATTTGAAGAACAACAAGTCAAACATACTTCATCATTATTACCCAACCAGACAAGACTAGTACAGGTGGTATGACTAGATGAAGAGATAAAGCTGTCAAAAACATTGTAAATTTCATGAAGAATTGGAGGAAAAGTGCTCCTTTGAAAGCCAAACCAATACGGAAACAAACAAAACTGGGTGTGAAAAGGCAAACTCACAACACAATTCATAATCTTCTCAATGATAATGGCTCTAAATAAACTGTCTTCAAGCGCCATCCCCGCCCCATTCACTCAATAGATCTGATCATCTGCATTATTCAAAGCAGAAACCGAGGGCTGCCTTTCATAAGAGTATTGATTAGATCTTAACATGAATGCCACTACATCTGTTAAACACATCTTTTATTCTCGTTTTCTCTGACCTTTGTAGAGGACAGCAAAACAATTATGACAGACAGGGCCAGTTTGAGCTCGCAGAGAAGTGTTTGGACGCAACCTCCACAATTTGAAGATAAGCCTCACTGGACCATGGACCTAAACATCAGCTCCTCATTCCCAAAGGAAAGCAAAGCAGGCTTGCTTATCTTGAAAACATTCGTCACGACAGCATGGACAAGAGGCATATCAGGGACAAGTTTTATGTGCCCATTTTACACAAAAATCACAATATCTTTGGTTAAAAGTTCTTATACGTCTCATTCAAGCAAACTGTCACCAAGAAAGGGAGTTGCTTTAATGGTGTGGCACTGATCTAAACCCACCAACCACTGTAAAACAAGCCCCCTCCCCCAGCCCATTAAAATGGATGAGATTAAAAGGGTCCTTCAAGCACTCCTCAAGATATAGAAGTAAAATAATTTAATATAACATTCATGCATCATTGAAATAACCACCACAAAAGCACTTTAGATCCTCAGATGCACTTCACAATGCAAAACAAATGCAATAACAAAGCACCTAACATAGATTTCCCTCATAAAGAGAGATCTACATACATGTATGTCAAGATACAAACAACAACAACCTAAAAATCTTCATTGGAATATCTTATTGAATGCGGTAAGAAACCAAAACTACAGTGACAGGGGCAATGGTGACCTGTCACAACACTTAAAATATACATAAAACCACTATGCTGGGTAAAAAGTGGCTTATATGTCTCACATGGATCATTACTGCAAAAGGAACCAACTCAATTACTCCACCAGCCTTGCTTCATCATCATTATACACATGATGATCCGAATGTACAAGTACACAGACACAGCAGACAAGACTCGCCACTCATTTTGTCCACTAATAAATTGCATTCATGCATTTAGTGAAACAAACATGGATAACAAAATATTCATTCTGACATCTAAATGCACACATATTACATGATAAGAGCATTATAAATGTTAAATGCAATGTTTAATGCATGCATTAACAATGCACAAATATTCCATTATACATGTTAAAAGGTAAAACACACTGAGGGAGGGGTGAAACAGGAATGCTGTCCACATAAAGGGCCACTGATCGGGTTTTGCCATCAAGGTGAAGACTGATCAATTTTACTAAAGTATAAAGATGCAGTATACACCTAAATCATGTCTTAAAGAATTTCCCTTTGGTTATAGCTTGAGCAACACTGAAACAGGTATAAGGCTTTTGGATAAAACACACATATCTGCCTCTGCCAGGCTACGCTCGCGCGGTGTGTGCATTAAAAGCCCAGTGGGCACGCGATAAGAGCAGTATGCTGGAGGAATCAGTGTTTCTTTAAAAAATAAAAACAAAACAAGAAACCCATCAAAACCCCCCGTTAAATCGCACTTATGTTTCCCTCACAACAACAAACCAAACGCGTATGTAATAATAAAGTATCTTTACCTTAAAGCATCGACAGAAGCTCTTCAAACAGTCATTCTGTTTTCACATCTCACAGCTTTCCGAGCGCCATCTTGCCTGCAAGCTTGTGTGACGTGAGAAATCCTCACCCCTGACCCAAATTTGAATAAGAGGCAGTAAAGAGAGGGGGAGAGAGAGGGTAAATGCCCTGCCTCTGCCAGCCACACACTCTCATTTGCCTAAACAGCCCAAGGCTGCTGAAATGGTGTAACGTGCCATGACCTGCCACTGCTGCTGCCAGATTTGCAATCCAAATGCTCCTGCGTGACTCTGGCACGCGCATCTTCATGTTGTAGGGCTGCTGTGCAGGGCGCTATCGTTTCTAATTTTACTATAATAATTTACTACATGGAATATTTGTACTTTGACAAATTCATTTGTTACACTGCAGGACTAAGTGAACTGAATATCATTTAAAAGGTGGTTTAGAGACATTATAATATGATTTGTCAGGTATTAATCTTCATGGGTTATTGTAAGGAAAAACATGCAATTCATGTCTGTTGTTCTGTAAGTTACTCTAAATGTTATTAATTTCTAAATCCCATATCTTGAGCAGTTACAAGGATAGACATGAAACTGCACTTTTAAATTCTTTCAAATAAACAATATAAAAATTGCATAATTTATTCTTGAACTGACCACATTTAATGTTAAATCCACTATTGTTTTATCACTGTAAAAAATTGTTGGTTTAACTTAAAAAAGTAAGTTGCCATAAAATTGTTGAGTTCACTGAAATTAAATATTTGAGTTAATACAATGAAGACGATTGATTTAATCAACAGAAACTCAAAATATTGTTATCTGAACCACATTAATTATCTAAGTTGATTTGACAAAAGAAAAAATGTTGTGATAACAAATCATAAAAATATATTTTTTACAGTGTATAGTCATGCATTAAAGACTGATTTTAAGTTATATTAGGATGTAATAAACTATTGTCATATAATTGCAAAATTAAAAAGTGATATTCAAGTGTGTTCATTACTTCATATGTAAATATATTAGGCCTATATTGTGATATATTAAGTGCACCTTGCCTACAATACATTTTAGAAAATATCTTAATTAAAATATCTTAAATTAAAAATATGCCTATTTGAATAAATAACTCAAATAATTGTTTTATTCATCATGTTCTTTGTCCATGTTTATGCTTGAATATTTTTTAAATCAAAACTAACTTTAATTGAGGCCATACCATATTTTTGTTTGTTGCGTAATTCTGCTGCTCCGAGAGACCAACAAGAACAACAGGTTTTTGTAAAGCAATGTACGTTGTCTATACGTTACGTTCTCTGGTGTTACAGCAGTAGAAGTGGAACTAGGTTAAAAAATGTTGAGCTATAGAAAGTACTATAGAAATGGGAAGTATAGAGGTAAAGAGAAGGAAATATGTACAACTACAAGGCTATCTGATGGCAAAAAGTCCTCTTTCGGTTACTCTCTATTTCTTCTTTCACATTTTTCCATTACATATAGGCTACATCAATAAACAGACATGTGTAGCCTACAATAACAGCCTTAATGTGATCCAAACAGTTAAGTGATTATTATTCTGTCACATGTAGGAGTTTGTGTTTGGGTCAGAATGTGTAGCACTAAAGTGCTCGTCCACCCTCTAGTGGACTCGTTTTGGATTGCTTTCTTATAGGCTATTAAAGTAGATTGTAGTTCTACGTAAGAATATGAAAAATATTTATCTCTCTCTATATAGAATATATAGAGAGGTAATAATATTTATAACATTTAGAATCGTTGTCATCTAAACAAATGTGTATTTTTACAGTTGTCCATTCCGTTAACATAAGGTGCGCACTTGTAAAACAGTGTTCACGTGCTCGTAATAACAACTTGTAAGCTGGGAATTTTCTGAGAGCTCCTACTTGTACCACGTGACCGCTGTACCGTTCATTTAGGCGTTGATAGCGTCACCATCTAGTTTTGTTTTTATTTTGTATATCATTTGTACAGTTGTACTGCTGAGTGTATGTCAGATAAGTTAACATTAACATGTTTATAAAACGAATTAAATTGTAACCAACTTGAGGAATTAACAGCAAATATTGCTGATAACGTTTATTAATTTATTCAAATGTAGATTTCTTAAAGTTGCCTCAAGCATTATTTGTTTTAATCCTTAAAGCAGCTGAAAAAGAACCCTCTAAGTCATTTGCAACATATATTGATTAAATTAAATCTTTTAATAATTTCTTTGAACTGACTGAAGCGAATTCAACGCGCTTTGCATTGTGGGTACAAGGAAATCCAAGATGGCGGCGAGCAGGCGACTGCATAAGGTAAATATTCTGAAAAATCTACTTTTATGCGTACTAAATACAGATTTTACTCGTTTTACCTACGTAAACAGAAATATCGCGAACTTGAATCGCTGTTCGTCGGAAAGCTGAAACTTTAGAGCACTCTGGTGTGAAATGTGATGAGGATGATGAGGAAGAAGCTAACGAGCTTAGCTGTAGTTCGAATATACACTTAAAATTAAAATAAACAGTCAAATAAAGCGCATATGGAATAAACAGTGTTTTGGATGAGTCTAATTTATGATGTGGATCAGAATAAACTTTTGCACGTCGAATAAAGAGTGTTTTCGTTGACAGATGATGTTAGTTTAATAGATAAGACAGAAACTTCCTTATCGGTAAGTTTATCAAATAAGAACAAGTCACGAATTATGACTGAATTAGAATATAACGATAAATAAATCGTTTAATATGACAGACGAAGTTTTCAGGGCGGTGTTAATGTTTAATTTATGATGCAATGAGAAAGAGAAACAGGAAGTATGTCTGCTGTCTTTGTTTAAATCGTTTATAATTTTCTAAATCTGCTTGAGATTGATGACACTTTGATAAATATATGAACTCTTTCAGTTTTTAATGATTATAATTATATTTCAAACTCATAGGGTTTGCAGCTCATTAAATGTTCATGACATAAAAAGAACAATTCTCAGTATTTTGCCTGAATCCGTGCCATTTTAAAAGATTTAAATGAAAATAACTTGAATTTTTACAATGTAAATGCAACTATAGAGTTGTGATGTGTTATTTTGTGTGTATTACAATTGGGCACATGACCACAGCAAAACCGAAAGTATCTCGTTCTCACTTTATGGTTTCTCAAATCTCTCAGCGATTTGAGAAGTGTCAGGTTTCTTTATAGTGTCAGCGCAGCTGGATCATATTCTATGTTTTACAGGAACTTGATGAAATCCGCAAGTCTGGAATGAAAAATTTCCGCAACATTCAGGTGGACGAGTCCAACATTCTGACCTGGCAAGGACTCATTGTTCCTGTAAGTCTCATTGGTTTTAATACTGCAAATGTGTTTCTCTAAAATCACTAAAGGTGTTTATTGCATTAATAAGCTATCATCACTACCTTCCCTTTAGTATCCAATCAGAAAAGCTCTCTGTATTGAATCATTTTGCATGTGCCCCGTTTTGTTTTTCAGGACAACCCTCCATACGATAAAGGTGCATTCCGGATTGAGATCACATTCCCTGCAGAATACCCTTTTAAACCTCCGAAGATCACATTTAAAACAAAGATCTATCACCCGAACATCGATGAGAAAGGTCAGGTGTGCCTGCCAGTTATAAGTGCTGAGAACTGGAAACCTGCAACCAAAACTGACCAAGGTACAGCATGTCACTCAGCCTTAAGACTTTCATTCATGAAAATCTTTCAAAAATATTCATATATATTTAAATATTCAATATATTTCAAAAAGAAATCTGAGTGCTTTCTGTTCCTCCATTGACAGTCTACGCAACTACCACTTTCAAGCCCTAGAAAGGTAGTAAAGACATCAACAACAACAAGTAATCCATGTGACTCCAGTGGTTTAACCTCAATTTTATGAAGCGACGTCAGTGCTGTGTTTGCGAAAATAACTTACCACTTAATTTACAAAATATTAATCTCCAAAGTAACATCAACCGCTCTCGTGTCAACACAACACGCACGTGTCGTGGTGCTCTCGTGAACGTGCGCGTCTGCTCAGATGGTCTTATTATTTTGAGATACGAGGGTCCGTGGCTCTACCATTGGAGAAAGCGTAACGGCTAACTTGGATCACATGTGCCTCAATAACCAATCACATTACAGCCTTGACGTCATTGAATTTCATTAAAGGGTTAGTTCACCCAAAAATGAAAATTCTGTCATTTATTACTCACCCTCATGGCGTTCCACACCTGTAAGACCTTCATTAATCTTTGGAATGCAAATTGAGATATTTTTGTTGAAATCCGATGGCTCAGTGAGGCCTGTATAGGGAGCAATGACATTTCCTCTCTCAAGATCCATTAATGTACTAAAAACATATTTAAATCAGTTCATGTGAGTACAGTGGTTCAATATTAATATTATAAAGCAACGAGAATATTTTTGGTGTGCCAAAAAAAACAAAATAACTTATATAGTGATGGCCGATTTTAAAACACTGCTTCAGGAAGCTTCGGAGCATAATGAATCAGCGTGTCGAATCAGCGTTTCGGAGCGCCAAAGTCACGTGATTTCAGCAGTTTGGCGGTTTGACACGCGATCCGAATCATGATTCAATACGCTGATATATTATGCTCCGAAGCTTCCTGAAGCAGTGTTTTAAAATCGGCCATCACTAAATAAGTCGTTATTTTGTTTTTTTTTGGCGCACCAAAAATATTCTCGTCGCTTTATAATATTAATATTGAACCACTGTACTCATATGAACTGATTTAAATATGTTTTTAGTACATTAATGGATCTTGAGAGAGGAAATGTCATTGCTGGCTACGGAGGCCTCACTGAGCCATCGGATTTCAACAAAAATATCTTAATTTGTGTTCCGAAGATTAACGAAGGTCTTACGGGTGTGGAACGGCATGAGGGTGAGTAATAAATGACATTATTTTCATTTTGGGTGAACTAACCCTTTAAGAGTTGTGCGACGGTCAATCACTGTTTGCAGATACCATAGAAATAAATGAGAAGTGCGACTCATTAAACGATAAGCTATTTCCTCACAAAAGCGGTTTATTCAGCGCAGTAAAGCGTCTCCTTCCCACACATGTGTCGTGGTACTCTCGTGAACACGTGTGGGAGATTAATATTTTGTAAATAAAGTGGTAAATTGTTTTTTTGCACAAAGCACTCAAGTCTAGGGCAAAATTTTCTATATCGATACAATACCTTGACTTCAATACCGGTTCCTGAATGATACATTTTTCGATACTGATTTTATGAAATCCGTTTCAACAAGATTACATTGCCTCAAAAAAACGTTGGTTTTCCTGCCTTAGAGCCTGAATTTCATTTTGGAAAATAGGTGGGAATTCCCCCCTTAGGTGACTCTTGGGGAATTTTTTAATTTGAGGGGGGACTGTATATTTTAAATGTCATTTTTCTCATCTAATGTTATTTGCTCACTCAGTTTATTTGTGTTTTTATAATGGGGTTACAGTTGTTACGTATGAGTTTACACACAACACAAGGAAGCTTGATTTAAACTTAATGTCAAGTAAGCAAGTACAAATACAAAGCAAGATCCAATATAGTGGTACACATGATCTGACTTCTTTTTTCAGCTGTTCACTTAGACATAACAGGCTGTGTTAATGAGGACACTCACCGAGACGAACATTTTGACATAATTTTGTGTGTTTATAAGCCATGAGCAGATTGACAGGCGGCTTTATATGAGTGTGCGCTCTGGGTATGAGCTCACGGAAAACTGTCTCTCCGAAACGCGAGAGAATGTGCTCTATCGCAGCGTGCTGCTCGCTTGTACAGATGCAGTGTGATTATGTGAAGCCATTTGTGCATTTTGAAAGAGAGAATCACTTGTCGCTATTTGTGAAATTACGTTCAAAATGGTTAATTTCCTCGTTCAGCCCACAAGCTCTAGTGAATAAATGTTTGCGGGATTTATAAGTGCGAAACTTGCTGGAATGAGTAAAAATATAAGCAATACCCGCATCCTGTGCTGAAATTCGAGACCTGTGCATGCTTGGCTTACTGATATTGACGAGATTAACCCTTTAGGTATCGAAATTTGGTACCTAACAACAAGACGTTTTTTGATCCTCAGTGGTATTGAGGCAATTCGGTCGGTGCCTAAAAAGTATCGAACTTGATACCTAGCCCTACTCACGTCACTTCATAAAATTGATGTTAAACCACTGGAGTCACGTGGATTACTTTAATGATGACTTCACTACCTTTATGGGGCTTAAAAGTGGTAGTTGCGTAGACTGTCAATGGAGGAACAGAAAACTCTCAGATTTCATTAAAAAAATCTTAATTTGTGTTCTGAAGATGAATGACAGTCATACAGGTTTGAAGTGGGTAAATAATTAATGACAGAATTTTCATTTTTGGGTGAACTAACCTGCCCTTTAAATATATATATTTTTTGCTCTCTTTAACCAGTAATCCAGTCTCTCATCGCCCTTGTCAACGACCCCCAACCAGAACACCCGCTGAGGGCCGACCTTGCAGAGGAATATTCAAAAGACCGTAAAAAATTCTTTAAGAATGCAGAAGAGTTTACAAAGAAACACGGTGAGAAGCGGCCAGTGGACTGATATCGCATGGGCGCGTTTCCCATGTTTCTGCTTTGCCCACTCCTCCAAAACCGTTTCCCCCAATCCGAGTCCCCGCCAGTCCGCCCTCACTTTCGGTCACCCGTGGATCCAGCGTCCAGCATCCCAGCCGCATTTCACCTTCGGCAGAAAAACCCGTGACTTCTCAGCCTCTGGGTGTCGAAGTTTGTTGAAATTGTGATCAGGGGAACATGCAAATGAGAACTTGATAAAAGTGGTGAGATTTGGGGGTGGGGAAGGACGGGGGCAAAAGGTTGTTCCTTTTAAATTTGTTCTTAAATTGCACAGAGATGTGTTCAGGTCATGTAATCTGCTGTGTGATAAATCTTGACCGTTTTCATAGCAGAATACTACGGTGAACCAGAGTATAATGTTAAGTCTTTCACTTTCACATTTATGACATTGAGGAAAACAAATCCAGTAGTTCATTGAATGGAAACACATAATACGTCAACGGTGTGTGGCAAATGTTTCTTTTATATTTCTCTCTCATCTCTGTAATTTTTTTTTATTTTTTCTTAGGTTGCACTGTTTTCTGTGGAATAAGATTTCATGTTCGTCATAATCTCAGTTTGTAACTCATTGAATCACAAACTAGTCACTGTCATCAATATAATGTTTATGATGTCATAAAAAGTAAAGCAAAAATTACTTTGTGTCTGACTGAATGTCATATCTCTAGACCTTTCTGGGACATTTAAAGTGAGATTGTCTTTTAAAATGTCTGAAACTAAACAAGTATGATGCTTCCTTTTTTAACTACTTGTGAAGAAATATTAGGAATATAATACCTCTTTTAACTAGTTAACTGGCAGAAAATTAGGCAAAGGTTAACATTGTACTTATTAGTAATTTTTTGTAAGCAACGAATACTATTTTGTAAAGGTTTAAGGAAGCATTTTTTCGTGTATGCCATTAATTTGAAAATGACTGTAGAGTGTTTATTTCTAAAAAAAAAAAAAAAAAAATTACCCGTACAAGTTGATGCAAAATTCAAAACCTCTTGTATATCTAACGATGAAGCGCTTCATCATCATGACCATTAGGGGGCACCATTTGATACGTTTGATCTAGGAAGACGTGCTCGCTGAAATTAACCGCCAAATCACTGAAGAAATTAGGGATTAAGGATTTCAAGGTAAATGGGTCAATTTGTTCAATTTCCATTATAATATATTTCTTTTCATAGACTATAGAACAAGAAGTTTACTTGTGTTCCCATTAGAACAAGCTACCACGTTGCCGCCAAAATACCATAGTACTAATACGGTTATTGCGGACTGCAACTACAAAATTACTGGTAATTTGCCTTTGCTTTAATCGAAAAAGAAGTCTAAAAACATGACACCATACATTCTCAATAATGGTAGTCATACCTACAGCGTCACACACAGTATTCTTTAAATTTTTTTCAGGGCATATGTATATAATAAGGTTCATTATATCATTTAACCTATAAATTGGCTGAATTTTCCCATATTAAGTGTTACATGGTTTAACATTCTCCTGCTCAAAAAGTAAGTGGTGGTTATTCTAAAATACAGTGATGGAAAATGATGTATTACTATCATCATTGGCTACATATGGGGTTTGATTGCATGGACGTCTAAAAATACCCCTCTGTATTTTTTCGGTGGCCTCTACAGACAACATAGTGAACCCATTTTGTTGAAGCACAGACACATATTTACCCCCAGCCCTAACCCGCTTTTCTCTTAAGTATAGAACCAAGATTAGCATTATTAGGTACGTCACTAAGCAGCTCTAAATGGAGAAATTAGCCCCACTGGATTAGTCTAACGATGGGAGGCCAGTCTGGCGTTCAATTAATTACAGTTCAAACCATTGTGTAAAGAGGGTGCTGTCAAATGGACCTTTCAGCACTTTACAAATGTTGAAAGATTGTTTGGACAAACACTGTGCTAACATAAATAGAGGAATAAAAATTATTTTTAATAGATAAGATTTTTATTGCATCACTACTTTGGATGATTAAATAGACTTTGAGGTGGTGACGTTGTGTTAAGTCAGACCCCAGACTCATTAAGAAATCTTCAAGAAAAAGAGTCTTGGTTTGATTAGTGTAGTGCATGAGCCATGTGTCTAGACATTGGGTTCTTAGAACCTTAGCTCAGTGTTGTCGTAATAAACCCATTACTGTCTGTGATAGCAGGGCAACTGTGTTGACATTGTTAGTAACATCCTGCTGCTAAATACTTAAGAGTAAAAAGCTTCTGGCAGCAACATAAGATGAGTCTACCCTGCAAAGCGAGCAACACCACAAAACTAGAGCACCCGCTTTAGCAAAAAAAGCTATCTACGCCGCTACCAAGTATATTGTCTTTGTTGATTGTAATAGCAGAGCTCTAGCAATTGCTTGCCGTGTGCACGTCATGATGTTAGTGGTTGCAAAGAAATAAAAAAGCATTTGTAGTTTTAGGGTTCATTTTATTGAGCTTACTATACATATAAGAACTTCAGTTCTGGGACTGGTGGAAGCAGTGTCCATGTTTCTCTTTGCTGTACTGGATCCAGCCTTCATCACAAGAGTGTTGCTTACTTCTTAAAATGTTGGATGGGTGCAGGGATCTTGATATCCTGGCCCTTCTCCAGCCTCTTCTCACACTCTACAAGGTAGTTGACACCATCAACGACCAGCTGCACCAGTTCCACCTGGCACAGAAAAGCAGAGTTACACCAGAATCTTATGCACGTGTAACCGGTCTTGCTCGACCTGCTCCAAGCAGGATTCGAACTGGCATTGGAGGCAGGAGCGCTAACAAGGACACTAAAGACAGCAGTGTCTAGCAGGGGAGTGAGGTTTACACGCACAACTCTTACTGGCCTACGTTACACTCACCCCCCCAAACCTCACTTCTGTCCGGGTCACGGCACCAAATGTAACCGGTCCTACTCGACCTGCTCCAAGCAGGATTCAAACCGGCGTCTCCTGCATGGGAGGCAGGCGTGCTAACAAGGACGCTAAAGACCGCAGCCTCCAGCGTCAGTCACTAGTGTGCCTCTTGAGGCCAGGGGAGTGAGGTTTACAGGCACAGCTCTTCCTGGCCTACATTACACATGTAAATCTCTATGTTGTTAACCCAATGGCTTGAATGACCTACCTCGGATTTGCCCAGGCGGTCAAGGTTTGAGATGTCAAAGGTGTCGCCCACCGCAGCTGTGTCTACACCTCCAGTGCCACGCTTCTGCAGCCGCAAGTTATCCAGAATCTTGCCAAAACGAGGGTCCTACAGGCAATTGTTTTAATTAGACAGGTTTTCGCCATTCAATACACCTTCTTTCCGAAAGCTTTCACTATAAGATGAAGCTAATTACTGTTACCTTGCTGAGCTTTGGTAAGCGGACATGTACACCAGCCCTGAGGCCAGTTCCCAGGTTGGATGGGCAGGTCAGTATGTAACCAAGACGTTCATTCCACATGAACTCCCAGCCTCGCTCCTGAATCAGATGTTCCACCTGTTCAACAGAGAAGCAGCCAACAGATGAAAAACATTAACTTTACAGGACAATTTTACAGATGAGACAATCAAATATATACAACTCTAGATATGTTCTTGAGCAGTCAGCTTGGTTAATGGACAAGTATGAAGGTTTTACCTGTTTGAGTCCTCTGCAGAACCTCTCAAACACCCTTTTCATGTTGCCACCTTTCTCCATGGAGATGACACGGGTGTGGTCTTCCTCATTGATCCATATTAAGAAGGTCTTCTCATTGTTATGCCTTGCAAATGATTGGATGTTTAAGAGACAAGAAGGAGCTCTTGCTCAAAACCAAAATGCCATGAAGGAACCATATAATGTATATGGACGAATCACGTCAGTCATGCCAGTTAAGTCCTTCATGCTTTATGAAGTCAAGAGCCTCTAGCAATAGTGTTCCATGTCATGCATTCAATCTAACATTGAATTTAAGCTACATATGAATACAGTTTATCTGAAGGCAGTTCTTTCCTTGCAGGCAAATATTAGAATTTTTATATATTTCTTATGTGACTTCTTGTTAGCAACACAAATGGTGATCAAGTCATGCTAAGAACTTCGTAAAGCCATACCAGATGCCTCTTGCATCTGGCCAGTCACGGGCCATAAAGGCACAAGTCAACAAGGGGGACACAGGTTTGTCAAACAGGAAGTGGTCCTACAGAAGGATGAAAGGTAGACAAAGGTAGGTGGAACTGGAGAAGTAGAACAGAATAAGGGGAAAACCAGACACTCGGAAATTTGCTTGTGTCAAATGTAACCTATAAAAAACTTGGAAGAGTGGGGATTGTTAGGGCTGTGCTACCATGTCGTCTTCTCTCTCACTCTAGCCTTACCAGATCCCACGAGCATCGGGCCAATCCCTGGCCATCCCAGATGCAGTGAGCAGAGGAGACACAGGCTTGTCAAAGAGAAAATGCTCCTAAGCCATGCCAGCATGAAAGGAAGAGTTCAGCATCATGATGTGTGGAAACTCCGTTAAACCCAATCACATTATCAACCAAACACTTAACCTAGAACCCAGTCAGGACCAAAATATCCCATGACAGAAAGAACTTTATGGAAGCAACTCACATCGATAAGTCTCTGCTGCTCAGCTTCACTCATTTCAGTCAGGCTGTAGTAACGTCCAGAGAGGTCTCCTTTTAAGCCAGCCAAGGCCTGGACAACCACTCTTTCCACTTCACGCCGCTCAGAGCGGCTGCAGGCAGGGGGAAGGCTGAGGCCACGGATGCTGCGGCCTGTGCGGACGCGGGAGGACAGGACGTAGTGTTCGTCAAATATGCCTGAATGGATCTGCAAGATAAAGAACAACCAGGATGAAAACAAAATCAAATGGAACTCTGAGAAACTTATTTTACATGAAGAGATAAAAACAGACGTGCACCTTGGAGGCATCCAGGTCAGTGGGATGCTTCATAGTCTTTGGGTCATAGCCATTGTGTCTATCCTTGATTACAGGATCAAAGATATCAGCAAACACCTGTAACAGAGAAGTCAAGGGTGTTGTCCCTCCTAAATAGTTTGCAAGACATTAAGGAGAGGCAAAATTAGATCTTGTAGAAAAGACCAGCTTATACAATAATGAATTTGACTTGGCCAAGCTGGTTTATGTTGTTTAGTAGTGGTTTGTTGCTGGTCTAGCTAGCAGACCAACATAGGTGTACCCTTCACCAGCAAAACTTCCAAGGAAGCTAGATGGAAGCATGCTGGTCTTTTCAGCAAGGGTTGAACAAAACTTTCTTGAGAAGAGAAGTATGAATGTATTGCTGTACCTCATAGCTCTCCTCGTCACCAGCGACCATCCCGACTGTCTTGATGAAGGGATGTCCGGGGTTGTCCACACCAGTCTGAATGCACTGGTCAA